>NC_090885.1:47410688-47440688 GCF_036669925.1 Montipora capricornis
TCCCGTCTGACCTTGTAGCTCAGTCGGTAGAGCGGCGGAGATCTAACCCGAAGGTCGTGGGTTCAATTCCCACCCTGGTTAAAGTCTGAAAGTCTGATAGCCCGAAACGCCCGTGATGCATATGCTACATTGACGTCATTTTCAACTCGATCCAGCTCTTTCAAGATTTTAATGTTAGTAATGGCGGACCATTAAATAGGAAAATTCCAGTTAAAACAAACAGGTGCCTTTTTGAAATCAAAGCTTAAAACTTGGGCCACTTAGTGTTTAGTTAATATTGTTTTGAAATCCAAACAAAAATAAAACTTGATTTTTTGTGTCATAGTAGCACTTTAAAGTAACAGTTCAGTGGGTTCTTGAAAACCGGGAAAACCAGCTTTAAATCGAAACACACAACCAAGGAAGGAAAAGGAATTGCTTAAACAACTGCTTCACATCACAAAGTACTTTGGTTTTGGCTATAGCTTTCAAACAAGGCAATGCAAAGTACTTTGTGACATCAACCCAAAGGTAAACCCATTCCCTTTTCTTGCTTGGTCATGGAACAAACTACAGACAGTTTTTCCATCTTTCAAAGTGTATAGAAAACAAGTTTTCAAGGAAAAAGTTGCAAAACAACAAAATAACTTTCTGACATGTGCAGAGAATTATTGAAGCAGGAAAGATGAAGAGAAGAGAGGCAATTTAAAATCATAGACTTTTGGACCAGCCAAAACTAATGAGTGCAATGACTTGAACTTCTCAGTTAGGGATCCTCGTCATATACTCTCTGAACCATACCGTTCTAAATTTGCATTCACACAAGGCAAAATAAATGCCAACAAATGATGGAAAAATGAAAGAATCAACTGACATCAACTAATCCCCTTGTATGTTGTATATGCCGCACTTCCTCCAAAGCTTTGAACTTGTCCCATTTGTCTGGGTTGCAACATACCTCCTGGCATCCCCCTCTGTGGTATTGGCATCATTGGCTGCATGTTAGAAGACATGGTCATCTGATTCATATTTGAAGTGAGCATGTTGACTTGTGGGGTCATACCCATATTAAATGGTGGTACTGCAGTCCCCATGTTGTACATGTTTTGCTGTGGCATCATTCCATAGACACCCATTGTAGAGGATGGCATTTGCTGTTGGTTGGAGTACATTTCATTCATGCTTGGCTGAGCTGGTTTGTCTTTGTGGCTCATTGGGCTCAAATTATCAAGACTGATATCAACTGGACTGTTGGACCAAGTTGTTGATTTGATTACCTTCTATAAGTGAAGTCAAAATAAAGGAATGAATCGTAGCATTTTCTCTTAAGTGCAAAAGTCGACATTGAAACCAGGCTTTCTCTTATCAATTTCCTCTATTCTTACTACCTTAATTTGACAACTATTGTAACTGTCACATTCTTGATTTGGATTAAAGCATGATAATTTATTAGTCTGAACACCGAAATGCCCCAGTGGGATCATCTGAAAAACTTTCATAGCCAACTTTTTTAATTGAGACCCTTTTAGAATCAATCAGGAAAGAAATTAAGCTGTCAAAACGATAATAGTTTACTCGATTTACTCAACTGCACTGTTAGGCTTTTGATGTCTCCCAAGTGATAGAGGCAACCTGCAAAGGTCAAAAGCTATCCAAGGTCTCACTCTGGACAACATGGAAGAAAAAGAGAGAGCCTGGGTTCCACCAATGTGGTCCAGGATAGATTCCTGGGAGAAGATGCCATAATATTATGTGGAATGAGTTTGTACTCTGATGTGCGAGGTTTTTCTCTGGGTACTCCATTTTCCCCTCTGACCAATAACCACCATTTCATTTTGTTCATCTACGATAATCGAGGTTCGACTGTATAAACAAAGAGACGGATGCTATAACTTCTCCCGAATCTTTTAAGTTGTAGTTGAACAAGTTTTCCCATGTACAAGCCTCCAGCTGTACAACCCATTGAAATATCCGACTTATCATAGCACATCAAAAGCACTTTATTTACTTTGGCTACCTGGTGTAAAGGGGTACTTTCTCCTGGTAATCCTGAAGTTGTGTTTCCAACTGATGTTACCGGTTTTGATGGTGGTAACCCCACTGGTTGTTGAGTAGTTTGAGGTTGAACACAAAGACTTGAGTTATAAAACTGTCCTTGCATACCACCAGAAATAAACTGGTCATTGACCACAGAAGGCTGGGAAGCCTGAGGATGCATAACAGATGCCATAGCACTCTGAGGCTGAAGGGTTGTAGAAGAAACAGGTAACTGCTGATGAAGGGAAGAAAAATTCTGCTTTGTCGTCTGAGGGACACCTGGTACACCCTAATAGAAGAGAGACAGAAAAATAAATCATATTAATGTCTAAACCCTGACCAGCGTACTTCTTTGAGTCAAAAGTAACTGCAGAACATAAAAGGAGAAAAAAGTCTAAACAACTCCATCTTAGGCAGGGAGGGTCTGAGGGTGGAGATCTAATTGTACCCTTGTCATCTCTTCAACAGCACAACTTTCAAAAATTAATGTGCTCTGTCATGCCACTTTGCCGCAAGTGCTGTTGAATAATAAGAAGTCTTTCGATCAGCAACAGTGATGGTACCATCAATTTGGTTTTGGTACCGCACAGAAGTTTTCTTCTGTCTTTTGTTGACGATAGAAAAGATGGAAAACAAATTTAACCTTAAAAAAACTGAATACTCCGATCCCAGAAAAAAACGGAAGTTGCATGCAAGTGAGGCTTAAAAGCCCTCGCGGCTGGAAAGATGTCGGACAAAACAAACAAGAACGGGGTTGTGGGCAAATTTAAAGCTACTTTAGCCGTGCAAATTGTTAGCAAGGACAAAAAAATTGATCTCAAATGTTGCACAGCTGCAAACTGTAATAACCAAAGCGAAAATCGACCAGATTTTTTGTTTTGTGCGTTTCCATCGGACACACAACAACTGAAGAAGTGGGAAATTCGTATGAAAAGAGGAGATGGCTTCTTTGCCACGGTAGGAAACTGGTACTGCCACGACCTCGGGCCAATATTCCCCAGTACGGCCCTCGCGCTCGGTTAGTAAGAAGTTATTAATGACCCCCGACTTGAAAAAATTGACTGGAACGCTGCAGTTCAATACCACCCAAATCAGTCCCTTCTGTTTTTGAGTAACACGTACCACAGGCAACCGCTCATGGAGCCTCTAGTTTACATTTCAAGTTCTTGACGCATTACCACAGAAATAGCCCACCCCGGGCCGGTGTTTTTTAACAAATTTCGTCCATTTCTTTCTTCAATAGTCCTTTGTGGGAAGAAGATGCATTGGTATACCTGGGGTCAAACTGGGATTTTTCCAGCTGACTAGCCCAGGGGTGCTACCCACAATATTTTCCGCAGACTCTCCAATTTGTCTTGTTGTTTAGATTTCCCGCTGCAATCTAACACAACTGATGACATCATGAAGGCCTTTTTGGCCGCGCGGGAAATGTCGCATTTTTTTGGCCAAAATGCCGGAGTTCGTGCTGTGAGAAAATTCACTTCGGATATTTGTAGCTCTGAATTGGCTACAAAGAATTTTTGAAACTTTGCTGATAGTTCTTTCTCAGATTGCTAATTACTATTTCAATAAAAAATTGGGATCGCTGAGTTCATTTAAGCAAGTAAAGACAAAAGAGCCCGGGGAGGGGGGAGGGGGGGGGACTCAAATATAAAAAGGGGAGGGATGCTTGTGGTCTCCCTTTCGGGTATAAATTTCGGATTTTGGTCTCACTTGGGGTGTTCTGGGCAAAACGCAGTCATATAGACCGAATGCATAAATGGCGGCCAAAAAAATAGTCTTCTCTTTATGTGCTAATTAGCCTCACTAGCCTCGTTTGTATGGGCAAAATACAAAAGAAATCTCGCTTGAAAGCGAGGCTAGTGAGTCTCAATAGCACATAAACAAAAGAATACATTTTTGGCCACCATTTACGCATTCGGTCAATATGGCCGTGAAGGTCTCCTTTAGGGTTGCACGCGAAGAATTATAAAAGCGTATCTTTACACTTTTATATTTCTTCACGCAGGTGAAAGTATTAGATGATAATGTCTTTGCCATCATTAAAAGGCACTGTATTTTTTATATATCCGTGTTTTAATATGGTCTCTTTTAGGGGCCAAAAAAAAAAAAAAAAACCAGATTGGTCTCCTTATTTAATTTAAAACTTCCAACGAGCATCCCTCCCCTTTTTATATGTGCGCCCCCCCCCCCCCCCCCCGGGCAAAAGAGCTCCCAAAGTCAGTTGAAAACCTTTTGAAGTCCTGAATTTTTCAGGCTTCTCTACGCGACTGCTAAAATTGCGCTCATAACTGCGAGGATCATAGCTTTACTTGATTTCATATCCACAGTTTAATATATGATCCATTTCATATATCATTCGATCGTAAACTATTCAGCCACAATAGTGGGCGCATTTTGTTAAGCAATAATTGGTATTTCATGTGGTACCATAAGAGTGGCATTGCTGTTACGTAATACAGTATAGTAGGAGAGATGTATCCAGCTTTTCAAATTTGGGAGGCCTCTGGACCTCTTCTTGAAAATTTTGCGGGCCCAGCTAATTAATATCTACGAAATTTGAATGAGCATTCATCATCGGCCCTAGCCTGTTCCGGGCTCCCAGATAGTCGTCTTTCCCCACTATCTGGGAGCCTGAAACAGGCTACATCGGCCTGTGAGTTAGCCATGGCCAATGTTAATAATCAAGCGATTGAATACATTCAAGTTCCATGTTTAACATCCTTATTTGTTAATGCTAATTCCAAAAGAATTGCAAAACAGACAAGTTACGTGCAAAACAGGAACCAAGAGCATGACACGCGTCCCCCCGGAATAAATATCAACAGGGTCGCACAAAACAAAAAATAACCCTATTTCGCCACTGGGTTCTCTGGTATTTAGTTCACAATAAACATACCAATGCTTGAAATTCGCTTGGAAAGCATGCAACAAACAAATGCGCCTGAAATGTTCAATTATCATTGGCAGATCGAAAGTGTCGCCCATTGTCTCACCTAAAAAACAGCTTAGATAACATCACGGAACATAAGGGAATTCAAACGCCGGAACTTAACTCCTCAAGCTGGAAATAATCCTTGACCAAATGAAATCATGTGACTACAAAAATCTAAAAATAACAACTTGCATGCACCTTAAAATTTGAGAACTCAATCATTTCTCCACAGTGAGAAATGAAACTGTTCAATTTCGCTGTGAAATATTCCATTCACGTTTTTGCTGGCGTTTGAAATGTGCATAAACACTTGTTTTTTTTTCTGTGTCCAATTGGATCCTTTGTCCTATATCGTGTGCATCCAAAGAACAAGGGGTGCATCCCAGGACACAATGACACACTCTGGATACATCTCTGTAGTAGTTATAACCCCTCTGTTTTGTTTGTTTGTTGAGGCTCCAGCACTTGGCTAAGTAGCCTGACTTCTGGCTGTTATACACAGTTGTGGTCTCATTCACACAGAAGCCCTTCAAGGTAATCCTACCAAGCCCATCAAATGCTGGAAAGGTCAGACCACAACACCGGGAACTCTGTACCCTACTCTTTTCGAATAGTGTGTGGAATCTTTAACATCCCACAGGGTTAATGAACAAGGGCTGTGAGACGAGGCTTATCGTCCTTATCCGAGAAGACTTGAAAGTCTGACCAGGTGTACCATTTGCAGCACTTTCTCCTCAGTTATTTAAAGACCCTGAGTGTTGGTCTGGCCGGAGTTGAACTCACGACCTCCCGCGTGACAGCCCCGTGCTCAACCAACTGACGAGCTTTCTAATTGGAAGGTCTCTTAAAAGTGGTAAAACTGATTCCAGCCACCTTAACATAATAGCCATTAGTGCTAAAATTCACTTTTTAAATTCACAAGAAATGAAATAGTTTTTGAGCAGTTTAGATTTGCAAATGTAAACTGTCCTAACATAGGCTGTTCCGCATTCATCATGATTAATTATCACCATGGTTAGTGTTTCATGAAGTGGCTTACCAAAGAAGCAAACAACATTTTTGAAAATCCTAATTCACTTTGTGCCCAAAATGTACAAAGGAAATTGCTTAAGTAACGGCCTTTCAAAGTGACGAAGATTGCCGGTACCTTTTTTGACATAAATTATGTGTTTTTCCAGAGACATTCAAGTTTTTGTGTTATAGTAACATTAAGACCTCAGAAAAGAATGCCAGTATGACGATTCCTCATCAAGTCAAAGTTATCTGGAAAGTGAAAAACCAATTCCACATAGTGGGCTTTACCTGTTGGGGTTGTATCACTGTATTACTCTGAAATGCATTGAAAAAGTCATCATCTCTAGGTTGACTTTTGGGAGGACTTCCTGACCTAAATGCTGCGAAGTCTCCAAAATCATCACTGTCTGCAATTATTTGTCCTCTTCCTAAACACACAAAAGAAACAACAATAATAATAATAATAACAATAATAATAATAGTAATAATAATAATAATAACAATAATAATAATAATAATAAAATAATAATAATAATAATAACAACAACAACAATAATAATAATAATAATAATACTGTAATAATAATTATAATTCTGTAACAAAAAGTCACAAGAAAGAGCTTTTTTAAACACCCTGTAACATTTTCCTACTGAAAATGACAGATTGAATAGTATGTTTTGCTAAGAAATTCAAATCAAAGTGTCCAAGGAGTAACTTCTCACCTGCAAGATTTTGCAATCCAGTTGCACTTCCTCCCTCAGGGGGAGCAGATGCAAAATCTGCAAAGAAGTCATTTTTCGTTGGAACAGCTGACACAGTAGCAACAGGAGCCTGGAGAGACCCTTGTGAAGGCCCCAACAGCAAGTCCACTAAGTCTGCAGTTCCAGGTTGAGAAGATGGAGCTACAGTTGCACTCGCTTTTGAAGGTTGTGCATTAGACGTGGTCACATGTAACTTTCCATAATTTGCTGCTGCTCCAAGGTCAATAGTTTTTGTAGCTTTAGATGACAGTTTTGGTGTTGGATTTCTAGATGAGTCTGCACTGTTTAAGCTGTTGTTATCTTTTTCTTCTGAGGCCTCTTCAGCCTCCTCTTCATCACTGAGGAAAGAGTTAAGATATTGCATTAAATAATTATTGTCATGTCCGGCATGTATTGCCGAAGTTCCATTAATGAAAATCACTCTACTAAAAAAACCTAGAAACAAACCATGTTTAAATATAGCTGCACCTGGAAATACCTGCACTGGTTTTGGGTTTTTTAAAATGCCTAGAGTGAACAACAGTACCCTGAATCATTCACTTTTTTGGGCACTTACACATTGTATTGGAGGCATCAGAAGGTTATTTTAGAGGTTTTGTTTTTGTTCCTTGTTGTTTTCTTTTGTTGGAATAAAAATAATAACGTACATTGTATTATCAACATAAATGTAACAAAGGGTGACTCAAGATATCCCTCTTAGCCAGTGGACACAACATCAGGTAATAATATTTTTGTGAGGAACAGCTCAGGTACAGTAACTGTACATGTAAAGTTCTCCTCCACTGACAGTTGACCAACCATCCCTGGAGGGGTGCTGTCCTTCACTATTACCCAACATGGTGCAGTAACCTTACAATTTTGGACTTATGACATCAACTTACCTTCCAATAATAGAAATGTGATTGAGAAATACATAATAATTATTGTAATATCAAATCAAATCACATTACATCACAACACATCTGGTTCAGAGGGTAGCAAAAATGGCTAACAACACAAGTAGATTTGAAATTTTGAATCAAAATCAGAAACAAGTTTGAAAACTAAGATGGCAACAAAGAAAGTCTTTTTACATGTAATTGGATCTTGGCTATTTTATGTCTCATGCAATATTAGCAACTTTTATACTCTGACTTGCAAAGACCAGGCAAGTTAAGGAAATAGTGCACGTCAACAAAATTGAGGAAATGAATACGTATTTGCTCTTTGACAGAATCCTTTGTGGTCGTCATAACGACTGCCTCTCAATCAAAGAGCTCTCAAGTTGAATACTCCTGGCATCCTCCATGGGCAAGGAGAGTGACACTGACCCAATTGTGGACTTGAATCTTAATCCAGAGGGTATTGAACCCCTACCAGAACAGATTCACCTCGTGGTTGCTGAACAGGGTTTTACATGTGTGTTGTATGTAGGAGTTTTAAAGGGACTTTGCAAAGCTATCCCGAGCTCATTGCTGAGAAATAAGCACCTGGAAATCAAGTTCAATCTGTATACCGTGACTTTCTACAAGTCCCTGTTACAAATTCAAAACAGACAATCAATTTCCAGAGAATAACTTGTTTGAGCAGTTTCTAAAGATAACAAAATTCAACTTCAATTCAAGTTAGGCATAACGGCAAAAGGCAAAAGTGCCTAACGGTGAAAAACTAATATGGAGTACAATAGAAACTGGCAGTGTTTTTTGTCTTTTATTGATGTGTGATGCAAAAATGTTCCACCCAAGGAATTCCCTGATTAGCCAAACCCAAGCAATTTTATACAACTCCGGTAATTGTTGCTAAGTAAGCCTTGCCATGTATGTAAGCAACATCTGACTGTTTTGTAAGCTTACTGTAAACGCTTTCCCCAACAATGTTTGCTGGCGCACCAAATACCACCGCCACAAAAGTAAGAAAGTGAAAAAGGAAATAAGGCATGCTAGTCGAATGCTTCTGTCACTTGAGTGTCTTGTTTACACTTACTCGAGCTGATTCGATTGACAAGCGAATTTAGTACAAATGCTTGAGTCAAAAATATGAACCTACCTATCAAACCACAACACTTAAAAAAAAAGGTTACAACCCTTGTATGAAACACGATTCGCATTGCACACTACAGGATACGTGTCGCACATGATGTTGAAAAATCAGCAAGTGCAGTGGCTTGATGTTAGCACACAATCTTAATTGACCTTATGTGAAGTAACTAGACTGGGGAAAGTGTTTGTAAAAAGACAACACGCCCACAATAAAGTGCAGAACCTTGTATGCAAAAACAGTGCTATTGAATGTAGCGATTCCAGAGAAAATTGACTTTTATACAGAGCATGTTACATTGTTTGCAAAGCTCTGTTCACTGATCGACCAACTATGAATCATAAGCACTTCTGAAAGGAAAGTAAGGGCCAAGTTGCACTAATGACATTTTTGTATGTAAACCAGTCATTTAAATGTGTTAGTGTTTATTGTCGCTTAAACATCCTCTCTTTATGGCAATTTCAGCTTTAATGCCATCACAGAGTCCCATACCATTTTACATAAAATAATGAACAAATCAAAATCCTTTGAACCTACATGTATTAAGATGTGTAGCACAATCACCGTACCCACTTGGGGGTGACTCAGAAACATTTCCTGATTTATTCAGTTTAACGTCTTCAATGAAGCTATATTTTTGCTGAATGCTAAGGTTATCCTTGTTGATTAGCATACAGGGTGTAAAAAGGGAAAGCGACTTTCCTTTCTTGAGAAAACAAAGGAAAAGGATAGAAAAATAGGAAAATTTTGAGTGTAACGCGTAACACAATTTTCAAATTGAAAGTCTTCAAAACCATTTTTCATAAGAGAGAACAATTATGTGGATTAACGGACAATAACCAGTGATAACACGCAGTAAATACTACATATGAGCCAAATTAAAACAGTTCAAGTTTATTAAAACACATTAAAAAGATTCAAAATTCCGTAGTTTCCTTACTGTAACGCTGTGTTTTGGAATTCTGGCGCTCACTAGATTATAGTTTGAAACAAGTCTTCAATTGATATCTGTGGCTTCAAAACCATCTCAACTAAATGCTCATACCTTGTGCTTTAACATACAGAAAAATTAGTTTGAGGGATCCACTACGAATGGAGAAATCACTCCTCAAAACAGTCGCTACGCTTTTTCTGTTCCGCAATTACGCAATAATATTTTTCGAGACCACTTCTTTCAATGCTGCTCCTGCTCCAACCAAGGCGTAAGTGGGTTCGAACCAAGCATTTTCTGAATGCTCACAAGTTCCACTAACTATTTCCACAGTTTCGTCATCGTAGCTTTCAGGGTCGCGAAAATATTAGCCTTTGACTGAGTCGCTACGTTTTTTTTAACATGCCGGGCCATATTGAACCTAGTCTTGAGTGCCAGTGAACATCACAAATCTACTTCGCAAAGAAGCCATGATTTCCATGTGCTTCGCAAGGCTTGGTAACCTTTCCTCTATGGATATTATTGGGAAGTCCACAATGTCTTTTCAGGGGCAATTTTCAGGAAATATTGAGAGAGACATCTGCTCTGACCTCAAATTGTAAAGTGGAGCAAAAAAGTGGAGCAGAAAGCCAGCGTTTAGGGTGTCAATAGAAGTAAATGAGGGGATGCTATCCTCCATGTAGTGAAAGCTTTCTGTTTTTACTTTTTATTTGCCTCAAAATTGACTATCTGTATGGAAGACCACGCCTGCAAGGGGTCATGGGTAAATCAAAAATTCAGTTTTAACGGACCAAACATTAATATTTTCCAAACAATTAGAAAGATATGTAAGTCTGGATGTGAAATAAGCCAAAAGAAGTGATTTTCACCCCAATAAACACAATTTCACAATTTTTAGGTATGTTACAGAAATGGGTACCGTGATCATGCTACTCATCTAAGTGAAATTGATTGTTTCATGTCACCCATTCGTTCTTACCTAATTTACGCCAAACACTACATCAGTTACTCTTGCGCTACGCACGACAGGAATTGCATAGCACACAACGGGATTCCATCGAGCTGGTAATCCAAGATGGCCTTCTTCAAGTCCTGAAGAGGCAACTTTGTGTTCTCGTCACATTTAACCCATTGACTCCTGAACTGTGCCCTTCCTCCCATTCACAAGCAAAATCATCTGGCGTTAGACAGAGGAAAAGCTATAAAGTCTCACTCCTACCAAGGAGTCGATGGGTTAAAGCGGACACAGTTTTCTAGTAGATATAGAGGTTGGTAACCCATTAACTCCTGAACAGTGCCCTTCCTCCCATTCACAAGCAAAATTATCTGGCGTTAGAGGAAAAGCTATTAAGTCTCACTCCTACAAAGGATTCGATGGGTTAAAGCGGACACAGTTTTCTAGTAGATATACAGTAGAGGTTGGTAACCCATTGACTCCTGAACCACACCCCCATTGACCAATAAAATCGTCTGGCATACTAACCAGTCTCACTCCTAGGAGTCAATGGGTTAAAGGGCGGACTGTATATATATATATATATAAACTGGTTTTTTTTCTAAATTTTTGAATTGCTTGAAAAAAGAGAAAAATCCGGTAAATTGGTTGGTTGGTGAAGTTCTTCTTTCTTTATTCATGTTAAGTTTAGTTTGAGTATACAGCATGCTAAATACACATTGCACATTCTTCCCTAGTCTCCACTGAAGTTGGTTCTTTATGCAGCAATTGATACCTTAATTACTCATCTTATATCAAAAGAAAAGATTCTTCTTGCTTTGTGTGCCCAAAATCTAAAAAACGTTTTGCAGTGCAACTTTGACTTTGTGTCTTGAAAACCACATTAACATTACCATGACAACTGCAAAATTGCACATAACGTTCACACATCCATGCCAACATAAACATAAGAACCTAATTTTAACAGTGTTCATTTTTGCATCTTGAAAGGAATGAATGGTCGCTTTAGTTAAACAACAAAATACCATGCTCACTTTATCAATCTTTTAACTTAGACTTGCAGCACGGTACAAACGTGCATTAGTGTAACACTGGGCATTTTTATCAAAATATTCCTTAAATGCCATTACCCCCTAGATATTGTGTAATTAGCATTTTACAAACACATTCGGTGAATTTTCTTTGATTATTTACTGTTTACAGCTATTTCAGGAATTACCCAGGATCCTTTGACGGCATGGCACTTGACATGCAATTTATTTTTCACTTTCAGCCCAAGGACTACTTGGATGTTCACATTTCTTGTGCGATTTCAGTTTGCAAAATGATTGAATTGAAGGCTTGCATGCGACATTTTCTGCTTCAAACATGGTGGTAATTTGATCATTACACTTGGATAACATATTTCCGATACAGTTTTTGGCAAACATTTTTGTTGTAATTGTACACAAAGCTACCAAAGTTATGGAAATATAAAGACCAATAATAACATTGAACTGTGTCATTGCTTGAGTTTAAGACCTTTGATACACCAGAGGCTGAAATACGGGCTTTCGCGTGGGTAAGTAAATATGTCAATTTGCCTTGTCAAACTTGTACAACAGCCTTTTCTCCAAATGCAAAAACTTATTATTTCTTCATTATCTTGAGATATCGGTGGAAACCTTTCTTACTCAATGTTAAATATGATCATGAACTCTTTTCAAACAAAATATTACTGGTCTTCTCTTCTAGGTGCGTATGGAAGTAGCAAGACTTACCGATGTATGAAATGGAGCTGTTTTGGGACCCTGAGCGTTACTCACACTCAAAACAACAACTGGCGGTCGAATTATATTTGTAGACAGAGATTTGTAATTTTGCCTGTTGTTTTATTTTGCCCTGCTTAATATTTCTGCTTGATTCAATTTTCTAAGTATGACCATGTTGAGGGCAAAATTTACTTTTTCATCTACCTTGTGCTAATAATCTGTTACACTGTACCTATTACATGCTGATTTTTGCATCTTTCTTGTCACAACTTGAATTTCTTTTATACAAATGATAAATTTGTAACATATCATTAAACTAAAACCATTCAGTGTTGAATTAAGCTACAAAGTTGAAAGAATTCAGTCATTTGCTTGTGAAGATATTCTGAAATATACTTGAGCATCCACTAATTTACATGTGTATCATGCAACAAGTCTTACCATTGGAGCCCAATGAAAAAGTCCCAATAACCGAGCTCAAGACAAGCAAGGTCTGGCTTCTATATCTTCTTTATTTACATCTCCAACATTGCCTATTTATTTTACATGTGTAGTTACTTACCTTTCTCGATCTTTGTATTCTCCATATGACCCTGCTCGCTCCCTCCATTCTCTAATTTTACTCTTCCGTGTTGTTTTGCCATTAAATTCATCAAATTGGTCTGTTCCCCTCGGTTCAGAGTCATAACGATCACCTATTAAGAAACCAAACTTAGCACTTAAAATAATGACAGTGACTTCAAGTTTTAGGTTTTGCCTTTCCACAAATAATGACATACAGCCTTGCCAGTCATTGACAGAGACAATTTTACCCTAGAGGTTCTTAAGAGGAAGTTAGTGGTCAAAAAAAATTTAAACAGCAAACATGTCAGACCCACAGTCACTAACCCTCTCTAAGCCATAAAATATCACAATATTCTTCAGACTACGAGGGTGAGAAATTTCAAATTCAACAAAGTTAGCTTCAAGCAGTGTGAACATCATGTACTTGTCAAGGTGACTATTACATGTACTAGAACAAGTAGAACTTGAAAAGGTGCCCTAAAGACTGCCAAAACATGAATGCTTCTTTAAGAGGCAAGTCAAACCCCGCTAACATTGTGTGAAAGTGTAACTAATAAGATAAGACTCCATCAAAATGATTGAGCAAGTGTTAGAAAACTGAAACCATCAACCTTTTAAGTGATGCAAAATGACCACAATCTGTGCATTTGCTTTCCAAATCATACCCAAAGCTGTTTGATTTTAAATACAAACTTTTCTACAACTAATTTGAAATGGGTTCAGTGGAAGTTGTTAGCCTGAAAAACTTCCATGGGCTTAGTGGCAGAGCTACGGGTACCGCGAAGAGCACCATTGGCAAGAAAATTTGGTTACAGGACTGTACGTCTGTGCGTCCACCCCTCCATCAGGGTTTGTACCCTTAAAACACTGTCTTTCCATGACATTCTCTAGCTTTCCAGGACCTTATTAAGTTTAGCTGTCACCTAAGAAAATTTTCAGAACTATCCTTATTTTAGCATATTACTCAGATTAAATTTGATTGTTTGAAAGCAGCTCTTCTTCATTTCAGCTTAAAATTGCATATGTTTCATATGGGGTAGAAAACTAGCACTTCACCTTACACCCTAATCAGTTAAGTCTGTTCAAATAATCATAAGTGCTACACACCCAACGCTTGAAAAAACGTAATCCTTCCTTGTACTTGTACATGTTCATTGCCGTGACTTTAACATCTTTAATTCCCACGGCCTGCTCCCGAGTGAGTGGGCCCATTTCCATTAGTAGGGCTAATCCTTAAATGGTTCATATGGGGTAGAAAACTAGCACTTCACATTACACTCTAATCAGTTAAGTCTTTCAGGAATATGTCCGCTACTTTACAAAACCAAAACCTTGCCGACTTGTTCTCTCCCCCAAGGCTGTGCTCTAACGGCACCCAGTCGCCTGAGGTGACTAACATTTGGCTTCAGGCAAGTGAGAAAAATTACCCGAATCCACAAAAAGCTTATTTCACTAAACATTTTACTGATAATATAAGGAAAAAATACTTTAGTTCTGTCCTGTAGACATGATTTTCGTCCAGATTAAGATGACTTGCTCAATAAATTAAAATTGATAGCTTTTTGGCCCCAGTGGTTTCATTATTTCACGGCAGTTTTCACAAAAGCTCCATGGGAATCAAGCAGCATTGAATCAAGTTTTGAAAATTTATTTTCAACCTACTAACCAGTAAAAAGGTTTACCTGTATTAGACCAAAACGTTTTTACCTAAACCTGCTGCAATCTTTACTTTTTCGCTTTTCAACCTGAAAAACATCCATGGCAATTTGACGGGTTGCAGGTTTTTCTTGCACTAATGAGAGCAACGATCACCAGAGCTGTAGCAGCAATGTTTGAGGAAGATCTTGCTGTGTTGCTGATCTCAGATAACTAACCAAGGCTGCTGCCTAAGAAAATTGTCCGGGAGCCCTTCGGGCTTCCAACATTAAAAGTTAGTAGCCCGAGTCACTTTTCAAGAGCCCAGAATTAATTAATTCCAGTTTGGATCATATTTACACGAAAGTGAGGATGAATCAAGTAAGGTGCCCGTTCGGGCTACTTGTTCAGAAATTTGGTCGCCCGCAGTCCCAAATAAGGTGCCCCAGGCGACCAGGCGACCGTTAGCCAGCAACCTTGCTAACTAATTAATTAATTAATTATTTATTTATTTATTTAGGGCAACCAACTTGGAGGGTTGGGCACCCCAGCTGAAATCCTTGGGAGCCCAAAGGGTTCCCAGAAATTTTCCTTAGAGCACAGCCTTGCTCCCCACCTCAATATTTTGTTCAACGTTTGTAAACGGCCACCTCTACCTGGGCCCTGGACACATTGAATTCTGCAATTCTGCCTGCCTTGTTAATGATTTAGGAAATAATTTTTAATCGCTTTAAGGCGTTTGTGCAAAAATTTAAAATTAAATGTAATTTTCTGCGCTACCGTAGCTTTCTGTCGGCTATACCTGAGCAGTGGAAAAAAAGCATAAAAAGAGACGAGCAACGGAATAAAAGCCTAAAAAGAGACGCGCATCAACATGCCCTGACAAGCACTCAACTAGCAATCGATAAGCTCACGTGCAAGACAGTGTACAATACTCTGATTAGCCGACAGCAGTGTCCACCTACTGCAGAAAAAAATTAACAGTGTGCTTTTGATGAACAAAAGCTACAAAGTGTTTACTCTTTGCCATTTCGTATAACGAAAGAAGTGAAACTATCCATTTTTCAGTACAAAATAGTACATAATATACTATATACAAATAACATTTTACACAAAATGAAGAAAAAACCACACCCTTACTGCCCATATTGTATTAATGTTGAACAAACGATTTCTCATCTACTCTTTTCGTGTTATGTTGCGAAATCTTTCCGGTCTGAGTTTACTACCTGGTTTAATTCGATTTCTCCAGAAAAGAAATCTAGTCATTCTAAAGATGAAATAATATATGGAGTGCTTGACGACTGGTCATCTTGTTTAACCCTCAATCACTTAATCTTAATTGGAAAATACTTTCTTTATACTAGTGCCTTAGATGATAAAAGACCGCAGTTTGCGGATTTCATCACCCTTGTACATGATAAAATCGACATTGAAAAATATATCGCTATCATGACGAATAATTCCTCTGCTTTTGTCAAAAAGTGGGCCAAATTTCTCACCTGAGTAAATTTCTGGATACCTTTAGCTTGCCAGTAAGTCAGTTCCTGTAGTTAGTAATTATATTGCATATCTTGCCTGTATAAGTAACTTTATTGTATTTTATGCGTCCCGTAATTTATATTAGTATTAGTATTGTAAACCACGCAAATATTGCATTGTAAACAGTGTTAATACCATGTTTTAAGTAGTGATTAGATTGCGATAAGGTCAGCACTTTGTTGTAAATAATGTTAAAACTGTGAATAGTATAATTACCTAGTTAATAGAGTAAGTAGCATGTAGTGTTAGTAATGTAATGCAGTCAATTAAAAAAAAAAAAAAAAAATTTTGCATAGAACTATACTTAACAGCAGGGGCAGCTGCTTTCAATCAGATTGCTGGTTAACTTATTGTATGAATAAGTAACACGGGAGCCCCGGTTTTAGGCTTGTCTAAATATATATTATCACAACGGAGAAATGATCAAATTCCTTAAATTTGTCTCGGTCCTTGTTTTGCCCATAACTTGCCTGAAAATTATGCAACTTTTTCGGAGTTAGTGTTAAAAATAAAGTGTTGACCATGAAACTTGAATGTAGTCAGTCGCTTGGCCGACAATGAACTGTGCATCGGTCGCCTAAATTTGTTTACCCTTTTGTTCCTAAACTGCACCTTAAGTTTTGTTAAAACAAGTGATGCTCTTTTTTAAGGAAAACTGAAATTCAAATGTTTTTTTTTTAATTGCTGTGGAGATCTAGATCATTTATCAACTGGAGCTAACAGTTCCTACTGTGTACAGATTCCTTGAGGTGTTTTTGTGCTTACGGGCTAGCCCGTAATGCATACCGTCCTCAGGGTTGTCTATCTGAATGAGTGAGTGAGTGTAAGATCGCATGCATGAATCACTAAATTAATGAGGTCTTTATTCAATTTAACAATTGATGTCCACTTTACAGTTATTCTGTTTGCCGCCTACTTGTTGTTTTTCCCTTCCTTAATTTTCCTTATGAAAAGAGAATTTTTTGAGAATTTACGGCATGATTTTGACAATCGCGTGATAATTTCATTGGCAAACCTGTTGGAGAAGCCAGTAGGATTTGAGCGAATAAACAGCCTTTGCAGTCAAAATGCCCATAAAACCTTTCCAATGAGTTTTCATGTTGATATTCCAGTAAGATGTCTGATATTTTCGAATTTCGAAACATTTTGTAAAAATCTCATCAGTTGTGATCAAAGGCAACTTGCTCTCTGACACTTGGCCATGCAATGTGCATATTTTTGTCATATCAAGATCTCTTATGCCAAAAAATCATAATCAATTGACAATTTGTTTTGTTTTGCTGAAATTGAAAATAAAAATTTCTCATAGGTAGAGGTAAACTTGTCAAGCTGGCATATTGAAAGCTGCCGAGATAAAGATGTTTAGTTAATGTCGAAATTTTGCAGAAATTTAAAGGGGCACTGTCATGAACTGCGCATGCTCAAGTTTGTTTGCTCTCGAACCCACACAAAATTCTAGCCGCCATCATGGATTCACGTGTGAGTCACATATATTTGCCGGAGTTTCTCCTTTGTCCACGATGGCCCTCCCCAGTGGACACCATTTTGAATTTGTCGATTTAACTTGAAAAAAGTTAACCTAACACTTTTCAAGTTTTCACAAGACGAAAACGCATGAGCTTCTCGTGACAGTTTCCCATTAAAACATATATTCATGACAGCTAGAAGTAAACTTCATTTTGGATGAAAATTCTTTGTAGCCTGAAAGTTGCTGAGATGGTTAAAGAAATTAAATTTGAAATTTAATAATCTAATTTTGGTAGCTAATTAAAACCAAGACCAATTAACAGCAGAAACGTCACAAAATTACCTTTCAATAATTTCCGGGGAAAACATTGTGATTTTCATCCACGCCAAAAAAAAAATCGGCTATCAAGTGACGTGCTCATAATTTGTTTTCTCTCCTTGAACATCGCCTGTGATACAGAATTATTTGACAAACGTATTAAACCTTGAGAGTTACCAGACTGAGTGCTCTTCTTGGTTGAAAAAATAAATAACAAATCCAAAGAAAGCAACCCTTGAGTTGACCTTGATTTTCAAACAGTATCACCACCTACTGCCTGATTCCATCATGACCCTTTGCACACCTTACTACCTCTCGCCTTCCTTTGGAGTAGAAATGTAGTTACATGTAAGACCTCTCCAGTGAGCTTTCAGATTTATTTTTCAGCCTTTAAGATGGAGATATTTTCGAATTTCGAAACATTTTGTAATTTCTTCATCTGATAAACAACTTTATTACTTTGACATGTGCCAATAGATGGGATATGAATATTTTTGGCATGTCGAGATCGAGATGTTTACCGTAATTTCCGGGCGATTACCCGCGTGGTAGATTACCCGCACCGGTCATTTTTTGCCATAACAAGAAAAAAATTTCAACAGATTATCCGCATAAGCAGATAACCCGCACTTAAAAACAAAAGAAATTCGTGAACTCACAAAGTTACCTGCACAAGCAATAACTTTGAGCTCATACTTAAAAGTAAAACTCTGATGTCCGCATTTAACACCGGGTATTTTGACTCAAAATTTTCGTGGCTCAACTTATCGTAAATGATTGAAGCGTGTATTTCTCATTCAGTCAATTACCTTTTTATAACATTTTGAATCAAACAAAAACTTAAACCACTGCTTTTGTTAACAAAATATCCTTTAGCGTGAAATTGGTAAGTTTTCACACCTATTGTTTTTGATCTTCCATTGAATGATACCGCTTGTAAAAATCCGTTCCAAAAAAATCGATATCTCAGGATCTACTGACTCTAAGAGATCGCTTGAAACACTCTCTGAAAATACTCTCTACCTCAAGGCAGTGCTTCCTAGGAATATTTTACTGATGCACCGAATGTTCTGGTGTTTTTAAATTTTGTCCGTGAATGTTTGTTTGCACTCATGCCGACAATCACCTCTTTTTAATTATGTGGCGGCAGCGGCGCCATGAAATGAACATGTCGGCAGACAACTTTTCATTTGGTTTACATGCAAGAATTTCTGTCGAGGTGGAAGTAGAGAATAAAAGCAAGATGGGCGAGAACAACACACATGTAATTTGGGTCCTTCTACTCTCTATGTTTATTTTTTTGTCCCTAGTACCAGGAACTTAAGAGCGAAGGCAGTTTACATGGTGCTAGGATCTTCCTAGTGCTACGATCTTCCTACCTCCATGTAAACAGCCCCTAACTTTAAAGCCTGTTATTTCACATTTTTATTCTTTTGTTTTGAGTTTATTATTCCAGTTGGTGAATAATATTTTATTTTCAACTAAACAAAGAAAGAAGCTAGCTGCTTTGAAATTAGCAAAGTAAGAAAGTAATAAATGATTTTGATTGCCAACAATATTTGTTGATATGTTTTCAATTTGCATTGGTTTTCATCAAGAGCATTTAAGTTAATTAGGCAATTAAAGTGGAATAAAAAAGGCAATATATAGTTTTTAGGAACAGTTTCATTAATGACTTTTATATTTTTTCCCTACTTATGGTTTTAAAACTATACCGGAAGATTTAAAAATTATCACATTACCCACACCTTCCTATAACCCGCACCAAGAACTGTTTGCGGAAAAATTAACACGTTACCCGCAGGTAATCGCCTGGAAATTATGGTAATGCCGAAATTTTGCAGAAATTTAAAATATAAATTCCTTGGCGGGTAGAAGTAAATTTCGTTTTAGATAATACCGGTAATTCTTTGTAGACTGAAAGTTGCTGAGATGGTAAAAGAACTTGAAATTTGAAAATCTAATTTGGTAGCTAACTAAAACCAAGACCAACTAACACCAGAAAGGTCACAAAATTACCTTTAAATAAAAATGGGGAAAAAATGTTGTGATTTTCATCCAAGCCAAAATATTTTCGCGGGAAAATCGGGAGGTAAGAACTAGCATCGCTCACGCAAAAGCAGCTACCTGAATTCTTCAATCTGATTGGCTAATCGCATGTGCTACTTTAGTTACTTTTCAAGCTTTTTGTAACAAATTAAGTAAAAGTAAAGTGTAAGTACCGGGTATTTGAGACAAAGCCAAACACTTATGGATTCCGATAACAAGGGCTATCATCGCAGCCAGCTAAAAAAAGGGAGACCCATTGCAATAATCAGCAATCTTCCAATTCTGATTGACGAAGGACTTTCTCTGAAACATTTCAAATCTAAATTTCTCAAATTTATAGCTTTATAAAGATTAACTTTTGAACCTTTTTCCAAAGAAAAAGATTTGAATGATTTGAAGCTAATTTCTCAACTTTATTTCAAGCCTTGTGCTTCTTTTTCATTAACATCAATTTCTGTCACACACATTTTAGGCTCTTTCACAGGGTCGGTCTGTATTGGGAAAAACTGTGCCCTCGCTCTCGAGTAAGGCCTGAGGCCTTGGGTACAGTTTTTCCCAATGCGGACCTTTTGGCCGTCAAATAACATACCGGTACATGTATATCAAAATTATAATCAAGCAGATCATTGTCTGTACCGTATTTCTTTTTGTTTGTTTTCCATTTGATGACACACAACACCAGGAAAGCAGATACGCGTCTACCAACTGCACTCAAAATCACGTGATTACCAATGTTTATAGATAACCCAGTTAGTTATGATTACTGATCACAACTAAAAATGTTTCATAGCGAAATCCAGCTATCCATATTCATGATATAAATTATCAAGGTTGGTATAATTGCCAGTCAATTCTCAGCAAAATTAATATAAATAGTACAAGGAAAAAAAAAAAACAAGGACATGGAAGAAAAAATTATAATATAAACATTATGGCTGTTAAACTTACTATAGCCACGAGAAAAATCCTCACTGGAAACTCCTTTGTACTTGTCACGATTTTTCTTTGCTCTTTTGCGCTCTTGTTTCAACCTGTCATCATCTTGAACGAGCTCAACGAGGTCTTTCACTTTGTGGCGAACTACATTAACAAACAACAAAACAATGCTGTGTAGCCCATGTAGCAGACAGCTTGGTGAATTTTAAATGCTTCTTTTCCACATAGGTTGACGTTCAAGTGGTCGTTTGAAATAATGCCGTGCGAAAACCTGAACTGAAGTCAACCGAGAACACAAGAGGGGCAGGGGCTGAGGAGAAGGACCGAGAAACTGCCTGCAATCAACCCATGAACATTAAATTTTTTTAAACCTCTGTTCAACCACAGACAGAGAAAGTATCATTCCTGATTGGCTGATAACGTGCCCTTTATTACTTACCGTGATGCGCCACGGTTTGTTTATTAAGAAATGCCATGCAGTCACCCACAACCCACTTTTGGAAAACTGAACAAAAACATTCAGGGTGAAACGAGCAGGTTTGCGTGTAAATTTTATTTACTGAATTCAACTCGATCCATGCAATGGTCAAAGCGGAATCATACTGTCTTCTTTAAGAAACTGATTTATCGAAAAAATGGCATTTCTCCTCTCGACAGTGACAAAAAAAGAACAATACAGTTTAAGTGATCCCACTTAATGGATGTTGATGATTAAAATGACAACTCGTTGGTCATTTCAGAAGGTAACAATTTTATCATTGACTAGATCAACGTTTTAAAATCTGAAAACCGAACAGTTACGGTGAAACTGGCAGGTTTGTGTGTAGATTTTATTTACTAAATTTGACCAACGGTCGCAGCAAAGTCTTTTTCAAGTAACTGATCAAACTGAAATTGTGCAGTTAAGTGCATTAAAAGAACAGTATTTCTTTTCCACTTTGTTAAAGCCAGAACAATCTTAAAGAGTATTTTTTTTCTAGCAAAAAGACACTCAATAAAAATTATACAGTTATTAAAGTCTGTTATTTATTTTAATCACTGTCGCAAAGCGAGCCATGCAAGGTGACAAAATTATTTGTCACTCAATGAGATGTACTAAAAATAAGTGGCTAGATGATGGTGGAATTTCACGGTCCACGAATATGACTCTTGGGCCCTCCTCCTGCGCACTCCCTGTCAGGCAGCATCAGACGATGGTTTAATCATAAAAAATCTCAGCTAAAGCCAAATACAATAATTATGCAAACAACAAAGCCAAATGACTCTAAGGAAAATTGAGGAAGTTAGTCTTCCTTATCAGCTCATCTCTAACAACCATGATTTAGAAAGAATATCTTTTGGTGCAAATGGCGACTTCCGTGGCCCACAAAATGATTGTCCAGTCGTGGTGCATCACTGTAAGTGATAAAGGGTGTTTAAATGAGAGCACAAAGATGTAAAACCACTAACAAATGGAGGTGATTTGGCAAAAGCTTCATATTTCAGCTTATAAAATTCACCAAACTGCCTGCTATGCAGGCTACATGCTGTACAATTAATTTTACTATTCATTAATTAAGCTGATTTCATTTGTTTCATTGCCCATCCTAACAACGCACTGTCCACAAAAGAGGATCTGCAATCCACAATACACAATGCAGCTAGCCCTTTTCAAAAAACCTAACATGACAGAAGACAGAAGTGTTCACCTGTTAGAGTTCGTAAACTTCCTGATTATTTTTGTGATGGCTCATTCACTTCAAACTTCATTGAATTGCAAAATTAATTAAGAATAGGCCATTTCTGAGTTCATGTCTGCCTTCTCTTCAAAGCGAGTTTAAGTGCGAAGTTTTTGTGATGGTAATTAGTTCTGCTTTACATACGAATGAAAACTAATTTTCATAACAAAAAACTTCGCACTTAGACTCACTTTGAAGAAGAGGCAGACTGAGATATGAACTCGGAAATGGCCTATTTAATTGCATGCTTTTGATTGTATAGGTGATCTTACAAAATTGGATCCCTTAAGAAATTAAAGAGGTCAACAACCAACAATAATATTCCTGTGGAAAGCAACACGTTTCCTTTAAGTCCAAACATAACTCAAGTGTATCTGTCTAATAACAACTATAACTAATGTATTCCTCAACATACTGTTTATTCCTTGATCTTTTCCAAACTCATCAAAATGATTAAAATTTTCCAACTGTCTCAAGTCATATATGTGATCCCTGGTGTTGGTGACTACTCTTTCAGACCCATTTTTTATCAAGTAAGAAAGAAGCAGCAACGACTGAAAAAATCAATAAAACCAAACAATTCCTGTTATTAAAATTTGAGATAGCCATAAAGGGAAAGAACTCATAACTACTATCAGTGACAAACATCTTGCATTGTAATAACTGTAATTTACTTTAGCTACCCTACATTGTATTTACCAGCGTATAAGTCAACCTTTCATGAGCATGAGAATAAGCTCCAAAAATTGCCCTCAACTTAAACATGGGTAAAAGATGTTGAGCCAACTTCCACCTAAATAATTTATTCAGAATGAGCATGATTATTGTCTTGGTTATAATGAATGCAGTGGAACGGGTTGGCTTTTCATTTGACGACAAGTCTTAAAATGTAAGCAATTCCAGTTAAAATGACAATACTATATCATTATTGTGAAATAGAGACTGGATGTTTTTGGTTATCAAAATGCATAAAGCTCAACAAAAATTCCGTTTCTTCAAATAAAACACTAACATTTAACTGCTGGCATGATATCTTGTGTTTGCTTGTACGCACTGCCAGTCACTTTTGTTTTATTGATTGTTGCACTCTTGGCTAATTAAAATGTTGTTGAAAATTCATGTGTTTCATCTAAGAGTTTTTTTGTTTTTCCTTTTCGTAATGTAAGAGAACGACATACAGTGTGTATGTGTGGACCAATTAAACTAACAAAGATAAAACTATTGGCATTGAAATTGTTTTTGAGACTTGCTGTGATTCTTTTTGTGTATCGGCAGTTTCTGAAATAGCCTCCTATGCAGACAATCTTGTGACTCATCATGCACTCTTTCCTCCTCAATGGACTACTGCTGAAACAAGCCCCGTGTTCCTTTCCCTGTGTTAAGTAACTGCCATCTGGAAATCAAGTGCAAGTTGCATAGGAACCAATCCGTGCTGTGTAGATTGCTCCCCTGGGAGTGTAAATGAATCAAGTTTTTCTTTGGATGAAATAGGAGACGAAGCCTTTCCAAAATACGCCCCAGAACCATAAATAAATAATTTTATTTTACTTTCCTCGGTGGGTATGCATTTGTAAATGCATCAAGTTTTTCTTTGGATGAAATAGGGGACGAAGCCTTTCCACAATACTCCTCAGAACCATAAATAAATAATATTATTTTACTTTCCTCTGTGGGTATGCATTTTGCACTTTTGCGAGTCAAAATGCGAGTGCTTAGCAAGGGAATGGTGTCATTTCATCTAAAATTGAAAGTACCGTGGATATATAATATTTATAAATACGAACACAAACATTAAAGTATTGCGAGTGTATTTGAACTGCACCACAACCACTACCTTCAAGCGCAATGAACGCAACTAGGACAGCAGCAAAAAGAAAGCTTAAAAAAAGTCCATTACGTTGGAGCCTGAATTTTCAGACTGCTTAAAGTTTGATGATTAGGGAGCTTAAGCATGCGCGTTTTTGAGACGCGGACGGCAATCGGAAGTGAGCTGTTTTCCCTTTTAACTTGTCTTCACACAACCACATTTACATTGCCAAGTATCTTTTCTCCATTAGCGAATGATTAGTACATAAAAATATGGGGGACGCTGCTATCCTGGCACACGAAATGTTCTCTTCCGGTTGCCGTCTGCGTCTAAAAAACGTGCATGCTTAAGCTCCCTATTGTCTATCTCTAAAACTTGACTTAATGTTTTTGTCTTGCAAACTGATCGTTCGTACTCAGTGTTTCTCAATTTCAAAAATAATGAAAATCTAAAATCAATTCAACCGAAAGAAATGTAAATAATATCAATCCCAAGTGAACGAGGTGTGAGACGCACAGCAGCAAAATGTTTCAGGCATACAACTTCTACCGTACTCATTCTGCCAAGAGCTGCAAACATTTAAGCCAAAGCTCAACACAGGGTCCAAAGTGCACTCCAGAATCTGGAAGTCCGTTGTGATTGGTCTAAGCAAATCCCAGCTTGTTTCAGCAGACATTCATTGAGGAGGCAGGGTTTTCTTTAAGGTTTTAAGTAGCCGGAGTTTTTTGCAAAGTAGACGGTTGTGGGTCCGGAGGACCCACACGATGGGCTTTAGCCCATCGCTTCTAGGGGGGTCCGGGGGCATGTTCCCCCGGAAATTTTTTGAAAACTGAATGCCGGAAAATGCATTTCCTGGCATTTTGGGCCATGAAACTCAAACATTAGAGGGATGAATCAAGCTGCAATTATACTATGAAAACCATGTTACTCAAAGAAAGACCAAGCGACATTTCAATAATACAACCCTATAAACAAAAAGTTGAGTGATATTTTTTGTATCTTTTTGGTGGTTTTGCTGGAGCTAACGAGCCTGGCAAATATTGCCACTTGACAACTTGTAAACATGCAGGAGCACCCAACGAATCTGTTCCTCACATTATCTGTTCCCCAGAGGAATATTGCTGGCTGGCAAAAATACAGGTGTTTCGATGAGCTGGCTGGGAAATTTTGTTATAGCATTTCAACCAGAGCTGGCTGTAGAAACTCCGAAGACAGAGGACGACCAAAAAAAAAAAAAAAAAAAAAAAAAGAACGCCTTCCCTCTCCCAGAGAGTAGTCACGAACATACGACGGCTGGTCAGAGTGATTGCGCTTGCGGAAAAAACCTGTTTTGCCCGGTTTTATCGCTTTTGTTCCTTCGTTTTGGATCGAGGGATTTGAAAGCGCGCGGAATTCCTGGCTGGGAAACCAACCAATTTTATCTAGCTGGCTGGGAAATTTCTTCTGTGTCTTGCTGGGAAAAAGGAACAGATAATGTTTTCCCAGCAACACTGAAAAACACCTGAAAATGCCTTAATAACATTTATTTTCATTAACTGGGATATAATAATACATTTTACAACAAATTGGTCGTTGGCTGTCCCTGAACATGGCACATACTTTGAAGACACTAGACCAGCAAAGGCTTCTGATTGGTTGTTAAATTAAGAAGCTGATTGGAGGATACTAATTGGCCAATGGCGTAAAGGATGTTTCGATCCTGTTTAGGTGTGAAGGTGACACTGTGACATTCGTTCCATTGTGTAATTAGCGGGAAAATATGCTTGCGGAACTTGGTTGTAGTAATTTCGAAAATTGAAAATCACTCGAGCGGTTTAAGAGTGATGTAGTTTTTTTTCCGAAGAGTTTAGGAGTTCCGTAAAGCAGTGAGAGTTGATGAAGAGTGACGTTGGATAAAGATCCGTTGTCATGTTGAAGCGTACAGATGCCCTCGAGAGGACGAGCACTTACGCGGGCAAGTAGGATTTAACTCCGAGGAGCGTTACGTTCAAGTGTTTAAATAAAGTCTACGAGTCCTCAGCTTCTACGTTCGCTATAAATGATCAACTGAAAGGTTCGAAGCGGAAAACGAAGGAGCGGTTAGTGAATGATCAGGGGCTAGTTTTGTTCCTCAGTTGCGTTGTGGTAAGAGATGCGTGAACGCAGGCTGAGCGTGTTGCTAGCAGAACATCATATGTAAATTGCCTTCTGGATTGAGAACAAAACTTTTGAAAGTGTTTCTTTGTTTACAAGTTTTTTTGTGATTGCGGCGTGATTAAAGGAAGTTTTGCGCGGACTAAAACGTCCTTGAGTGATTTTTCCTTCCGGTAAGATACAATCGGTGGCTGTTTAAAGATATCGAAATCCGATATGGTGGACAACAAATCGTATTGTTCCTACTTTCCCGCCACCACAGCAAGATTTTTTCAAAACGAAAGTCTCAAGCATAATGTTTTTAAACTGCCCTTGAGTCAGAAGTCTTTTATGTGTTTTCAGAAAAGATAGGCACTGCAAATTTTTATTTATATTGAGCCCAAGTAGTTTAGACCTCATAAACATCATCTCCTCTACATGTCTTGACTCTTCAAACAATGAAAGTAGCCGGCGAACTTCGCCGGCTGCCGGCTCTTATATACAACCCTGAGGAGGAAAGATAGCCTGATGAGTCACAAGTATGTGTGCATAGGAGGCTATTCCTTAAAAATACAAGATTAGTATTTTGCCATCAAAAATGGGGGGTCACCTTATACACCGGTAAATACAGTATTTAATTATTCAATCAAACTTACCGGTAACTTTCAACTCTTTTGTAAACAATGTGAAATTTAAAAAAATACCATTGTTATAAGATCAGATACCCCACTCCAGGAGCAGCAACATAATCAGCATTTAAGGAAAATCCATGCAAAATCTCTATGTAATTGGCTCTTTACCACGACGCATAATGCTTTAGACCATAATGCATTGCTTTATGGAATAGCCTTGCACAGTGATGAACACCTCTTACCAATTAACAATAATTATCTGTCTGCCTTTTAAGCATGTTTCTTGCATTTCCACTTTTTGACAATAATTCTACATTTTTTGAGGCACTTAACATAAATTATTAATGATAAATAGTTATTTCCAAATGCACTTTGGACAGAGAAACTGGAGTTAACTTAAAGCAATATGTAATGAAATAACCCTCCGCCTCAAACTGCTTTATTTTTACCCTAATTACTCATTCGAACATGTATTTCCACCACTCTTAAGGAAATTGGCGAAGTGAAAAAAGGCAATGGCTTCTACAGAAAGAAGCTCACTGAAACCTTGAAACAGGATGAGTCTGGTGACTGGTATTTGGGTGAGCACAAAATATCAGTTTCTGAAGCTGCCAAAGGTCAGGCAATCAAGAGCAGAGATGCTTTTATTGATAATCTAACTGAAAAGATAACAGCCAGATTTCCTCAAGAGTCACAAGATCTTGTTGATGCATTTTCAATCTTGAGTCTTAGAGGGGTATCTTTCATGACATCTGAGGAACTTTCAAACTATGGAAATGTTCAATTATTGAAACTCTTGAATCACTTTGGACAAGAAAAGTCAAATGAGGGGGGAGTAATATTTCCTGCTGTTGTTAACCCTACACAGGCCAAGGTGAATGGTCTTTGCTGAAGGACGTTGTTAAGAAGCAACACTACCCAACTGAAAAGTTGTCTACACTCTGGAGTTGCATTGTCAAGTTTCATGCCGACACTTTTCCAAATTTGCTGAAGTTAGCTCAGCTGGCTCTCATTCTTTCACTGCAAACAGCTGATGTAGGGCGTGGATTTAGTGCTCAGAATTTGACTAAAACTGCCCACAGAAATAGGATGGAGGCAGAAACATTAGATAATCTTATGACAATTAGTGTTGAGGGACCTTCAGTTGAGAGTTATGACTTTAACAAAGCTGTCCTTTTATGGAGAGGAAAAAAGGAAAGGAGAATTTTCAAGAAAACCACTTGATCCAAAAGATTAGTCGCTTGTTTCTGTTTTTTAAAGACATGTGTGTGAACTCTATCATTAAGAAATATTGATAATGAAACTGCAAGAGAATGTGGGAATTAAGAAATAGAGATTCTCTTCCTGCATTTAAGATGAGTTTTACATGTACTACTCATGACTCATTTCTTCTGACTTCACCTTTATTATTTATTTATTTTTATTTTTTGTCTAAGCAAAAAACAGTGTCCCCCCCAAAAAACTGAAATGTCCCCTAGAAAATTGTTGACTGGGAAAGAATGTCCCCCAAAAGTGAAATCCTAGATCAGACAATGGCGTATCGTTTCAATCGCCTTGGAATTTCAACTTCATGGAGCGCAACTTGAAGTTATAATGTTGAAAAAATCGCATGAAGAGAGTATCTTAAGTTTTTTTTATAGTAAAGACACAAGATAAAGGTATGACAAGTGAGATTTTGCTATCTAAAGACTTCATTCATATGAAAGCTCGTAAAAACCACTGCATGTTATTTTTTTTTACCATATAGCTTCATTGGATCTTCAAAGTTTTTTTGTCCTTTTTTTTTTAATATGAGCTTCCAAATTAGGGGTGCGGCCTATCTACAGGTGCGGCTTATACATGGACTTTTACCATATGCTGTTTTGTAGCATTCCCTTCATTTCTGCACTTTAAACAATAACAAAGTCATTTCTCAAGGTCAGTAACCTACTTTATTATATGATTAATTCCGTGAGGGGCAAGATGAACCAAACTGCGCACTGTGATTGGCTACCCGAGTGGGCAAGTTATATGGGTTATTGACCAAGCGTGAGGTCAAGATGGCTGGATATTGGACAAGTTCTTTTTTTGCGTGTTTATGGACAAAGAAATCCCGAGCAGGCAGTATCACTTCATCTTGCCCGTTTGGGTAGCCAATCACGGCGCCCGATTTGGTTCATCTTGCCCGCTCACAGAGCTAGTCATATAATAAGGAGCTATACTGCCCACTCAGGATTTCTTGCTTAGTCCTGCAAGATGGAAGATTATTTTTTTTGGTGTTTTATCCCATATAATAAATCCATTTTTGACTTAGTCTCGGACCATAAGCACGCGAAAGAAAGAAATTGGCCATTATCCAGCCATCTTGACCTCGTGCTTGGTCAATAACCCATATATCTTTAACTCTGGGTCAATACTAGTTTATATGATCCAGAGTAAGTCATACCCCATTGAAATCCATATTACATTATACTTGACAACTGTAACTGCAACTTGCATTATAGAGATATACAACCTCACACGAAAACCCTTAAATGGCCATGCTAACTTCCTCCGCCTGACGTTACAAGCAGAAGAAAGGTTTAGATGGTGCACCGATACACAATGATGAACCCTGCCTTTCAACAGATTTTGGTAAATAAAGCGTTCAGTATTTTTTACAAGCAATTTCATAAAGGAACTACTTAATTACAACTCAAGAAGAAATATTGGGACTGTGCTCAAACCTTGTAAATTCTCCTCCAATTCTTTTTGTTTTCGTGAAGCATTCTTTTCCATAGCATAGACATCACTTCTGGAAAGTGCTCGTACGTGAACGTATACCTAGCAATTTCTGCCATAATGGAGCCGTGAGGACCCCA
>NC_090885.1:47453188-47468188 GCF_036669925.1 Montipora capricornis
CCCTTTGTTTATTTCACGCGCAAAGTGTATCTAAAAATATTAAAATCCATCGATGACTCGCTTGGTTCAGTATAGCGCTAACATAATTTATATACATGTAATTTTCTTCTGTACAATAGTCCTAGGCTCTTCAAATATTTCTTACTACTTTGACCACCACACACATTTTGTAACCCCTACTGTAATTATTTTTATCTTGAAATTATCTGTTGTGACTATACTTTTCTTTCTATGTTAATTTTATGTAAATAGTGTGAAATAAAATGAACCAATGATGTGCAGGGGCGCCAGGGTAAGATCGCAAAGTGATAGATGAACACTCCTATCTAATTCACTCTTGGTTTGTCCCTATCAGCGTCATTGTAGTGTCTATTTTTAAACCAAGTTTTGCGGTAAAATAAACACTAGACAACTCAATGTTGCACCTAATTCAAATCTCTCGGGCTTAAGATTCTTTGTGTATGGTATTTTTAATATAATGTAACATTCGCAATAATTCAGGCGCAGTACCGTTTTATTCCCAAAGGGTTTTAATTGGGTACAATATTGAGTTAGCCGATTTGATCGATTGTTTAAAGCCCGGGCAAACGGCTTTAACATTTGCTTCAACATCCGTTCGATTTTATTGAATGATGTTAAACGATGTTGACTGATGAGGTGTGCAAACGGTTTCAACACATCATCAACATTTGATTTAGGGTGTCAGGGTGGTTTAGAGGTTATCAGCCGCGCCCTCCACCTCTGTGACCCAGGTTGAACCCTCGCCTTGGGTCACATGTGGGCTGAATTTAAATCGATCTCAATCTGACTCTGAGGGTTTTCTCCTCGGTCATCAAAATCGACTCTCAGGGCCAAGTCGCACTAGAGGGCAATTTCGGATTTGTTTAGGACAAATCTGACTTGAAATCGGCCAGTGACAAAAAAATTGTCCGGAAAGCTAAAGTCGCACTTGAGAACAAAATATGTGAACAAAACATCACACCATGCTGTGAGCGTCGCGCAATTTCCTGCGAAACCGCCTTTACTCGCTGTTTCCATCCACAAACCGCGACACGAGGGACCTCAAAATGTTCTCGGCTGACGAAGATGTACGGAACAAAGAAGTTTGCGATGATCCCGCCATTGAACCGTCTTCGCTGAACTGAAAGGATTCTTGCAACGAGTCAGAACTCGTGGTAGGAGGAGATGGGCTGGGAGTTCCTCGATTGTTGAATATGTAAGGGCTAGGCATCGGATAGATCCATCCTGGTGGATATTGAGAAAATTTTTGCCCCATTTCATACGGGAAATATTAGTCCCCCGCGCCTGGATTCATGTTGTTGCGAAATGAGAACGTCTATCGCATAGAGACTCTGCTACATATCACCTGTCAAATCATTTCCGAATCAGGACACCCTCGCTATTGTTTTCCAAGATTTGTTTCAGTTTGGCCTGCTCCAGAGGTAGTCGACGGCATCTTTGAAGTTTGTCCGTCTGCGACCAAATTTTGTCCTTCGGTGGACAAACCGGTCGCACTTGGTTTTTCATTGTGATGACAGATTTTTGACATAAGTAAACAGTTTCGTCCTCTAGTGAGACTTGGCCCTCAGTCAATTACATCAGGCTGCGGGCGGATACCCTCGATAGGGATAACCTCTTGTATCATTCCCTTTCGTTGAGTTAAATGAATAAAGTTGTTATTATAGCAAAGCTCATGAGAGGCCTAAAGGCCCATTTAGGTGCTACCCCTCATTTAGGTAAATCTTACTATTGTGTGATGGAAATTTGACCATAGGCATATCATGGACGAGGCAAGTGATTTGGTGTAACACATAAAACAAAACGTTGAACATGCTGTTAGTAATATGATGAACAAATTGGAACTACACGAACTGTATTGTTAGATTTGTAACATCCAATGAATGAAGTAAACACTCTTAGAACTTAATTAACTATTAGAGGCATGGCCATGTACACTGATAGCTGCACAATCAATTTCCTGGATAAAGCTGGATTTTGCGTTTACAACCATTGTAATGTTCTCTAAGAAAGCAATTTCTTGATTGAGTTGAGATGAATTGATAAAGCGCAACGAACAATGTGTTGTACATTAGTAAGAGAGAAACCTTGAACATGTTGTTATAAGATCTTATAAGAATTGATGAATAAACTAGAATGAAACGCATGATCATCATTAATGTAACACTCTCGGGTGCAAGTTCCGTCATATGAATTGAATTCATTCTTCGTCCAAATGAATGCGCTAAATCACCAAATACGTGCCGCGCGTGCGTCAACATTGAGATTAGGGTTAAGGCACTCGACATTTTTGAGCCGCGGATAGGCTGAACGAAGGCTGAATCCTGCTTTTCACCGGCAACAAAAGCACAAGCGCAAGCATAAGAGCGCTCATTTCACCGTGAAAACGGAGTTGACGCAAGCATAAGCACAAGCACAAGGATCAATTTTTTTCCCTTTTCTTTGTATTTACGCTTATGCTTGCGTTCGCTTGCGTTGTGTGAAAACGAAACACAGCATAAGCACAAGTCTGTCTGTGTCTGGCCAATAAAAGCACTCGTTCCAGATTCACCGCGTCTGAGCATTTAAACAAAATCGGTGGAGGCGTGGTTGATTTTGAGGCCTACCCGGTATGTCCACGTTCGTTTTCACTAGCATAAGCTACTTATGCTTGCAATTGTGAAAACCAGGCTTAAGTCGCGGATGGCAACCGGAAGTGAACACTTTGCATGCCATCCTTAATGAAGAAAAGATACTTATATCTGGTTGTGTGAATACAAGCTGAAAGGGAAAAAAAGATCACTTCCGGTTGCCGTCCGCGGCTTATTTGAGGGTGTTTAGGGAAATCTTAAGTTAATCACGAGTTTAAAACTCCAACATGGTAATGTGGAATTTATTTACTGATAAAATTATCGTTACACCACAAATAAGACGATTTTGAGAAAAAACGACCTTTATCCAGGCGATTTTCAATAAACTTGAAACACGTCCGGCCAACTTTTTTTCAAGATTAATACCCTGTTTTGCACGAAATTATTCAAGCCCCCAGTGTAATTACGTAACGTCTTTAGGGGCATGTCCGGTATAAAAGTGAACACGCGTTTCGAAACAGGGGAGGAGTCTATTTCGTTTTTTTAGACCTAAGAGCAAGAACGCAAGGTTTACTCGGGAAAGGAATACAGAATTGTAAGTAAACTTTAAACGTATTTTCAATTTACGTTCAAGGACATTACGGCAACATAGCCTGAAAGTTATTGTATTTTGCTTTTTCCAGTTTGACTTCTATACGCTTCTATAAAGCGTAAGTACAAAAATAAATCCTCAGATTTCCCAAGCTATTTTGGTCTGATACAAGTTCAAAACATACCCAAATGCAATCCGTTTTAATCTTGTCCATTTGTGTCCATCATGCATGCTCCTCTTTCCTTTTGCTGTATTTCTTTAATTTACAAAAAGAAACACACAATTTTAAATTTGCAAAACATGTTTCGGATGATCGACATCCATCGTCAGTTGTGAATACAAGTGAAACCGCTAGTCGGTGTTATATAAAAGATAGCTAATAACATGCATAAGTACTGATTAAATAACAACGTGAATAGAAAATACAATGATGAGAAGACAATGGGTATGGACGAGGAAAATTACAGTGAAAGTGTTAAATTGACATGATTAACCTGCTTATTTAATGAGGGTTTTTCCCAACCTATGTGTAAGGCCTCCTTGATTTTTAGTTGAAAAGGCGTGGAGGCGGTGTCAAGGATTGAAAAACACTCCTCCGAGCATAAAGATCTGCATGCTTCTGATCCATTAATGTGCTGAAAGATATGCGAGTTCTTATCCGATGTTAAATGTTCACGAACACGTGAACTGGTTAATGCAAGAGTCCGACTCTTCAGTGGTCATTGCAATTCACTACTTGCACAAATCCCATAATACATCTCTTTTACCCTCAAAAAATCTGCATAGGCATTGTTTTCGACTTCTCTTGGGACATTTTCATATCACAGGAGAAATTGCAAACAAAGGTTATGCAAAAGTCTTGGGGGGTAATTATGGGATTGTGCAAGTAGTGAATGGTCATTTTTGGGCATTGTGGGTGTTTCAGTTGGTTGAGCACCGGGCTGCCATGCGGGAGGTCGTGAGTTCGACTCCGGCCGGACCAACATTCAGGGTCTTAAAATAACTGAGGAGAAAGTGCTGCCTTTGTAATTACATCCGCAAATGGTCAGACTTTCAAGTTAAACCGGATAAGGACTATAAACCGTAGGCCCCGTCTCACAAATATCTTCCATGATGTTCATTAGATCCCAGTACTGAGTAGGACGTTAAAGAACCCACACACTATTCGGGAAGAGTAGGGGATGAAGTTCCCGGTGTTGTGGCTGTCCTCTGTGAGTATATGGGTGGGTGGGTATAGCAGGTCCACATCAGCTAAATAGCTGCCAAAACTTCAACCTACTCAAACAAATAAATACATAATTTTGCGTGACGTAGCCTCGGTATGTACTTTAAGTAGGGTTATTAAAGTGTACCATAAAGCGCATAAATACACTAATTATGATACACTTTAATAACCCTACTTACCAGCCATAACCTCACGGTGGAATACCGCTGCATTAATAGTATTGCAGCTGCAAAAACCAAGATGGCGTTATTTTTTCGGACGAGGAGATTGCACTCTGTATTTCGCCAGTGTTCACTAAATCTTCGTCGAAGTTGCGTTTCTGCATCACCTGAGGATATGAAGCAAAATTCTCGAAAGGAAAAGCGGAGGAAAAGGAGGGAAGAAGGTATTAGAACACATGCTATTTATCACATCAAAGTCAAGGAAATTGCGAGCGAATTCCGTCTTAAACGATTAGAGGAAGAGAAGCAATTAAACACGGAACAACAAAAGAAAGAGGATCTTCGGCGGCTAGAGAAAAAAACGCATGATGGAGTTATTGAGAGTGTTATTCTGCAGAATAAACTCCTACAATTTCAAAGGCAAGTGATAAAATTGAAAACTAAAGAAAGATGCGTTATAATTATGCACTAGTCAAATGCACTAGTCAATTGAAGCCCCCACCCCCAGGTCCCGGGGAAGGGTGGGGGATTATAGGGGCACCCCTGGGAGTGGTGCATTTGACTGATTTTGACTTTGGGTCCTGTCCCCACGTGGAGCAAGAGTAGAACTGGGAGCAAGCACTGGCATTCAAGTTTCTTAAGAAGGCGGAAAGCGTGAGAAAGGTACATGTAAGAGGTTTTTGCCGCCTGATAGGGTAGGGTTTTTTAGGTTTCAGGGCATTGTAATCCTTACATATTCCTTAGATAGGGTCACTAAATTGCAGTATCCACCCCAACATGCAAAACGAAAAACGGTATGGTCTATTATTAAATTCTCAACCTCGGATAATGCAGTTCTAGCTTTCTCATTGGTTCACTGGATCTTGGTTATCAGCCATTACATGTATACCCATGTTTGACCTCATATGGAAATGAACACGGCAAATGTCGCTCAGCATAAAAGTTTTGGCGCCTGGAATTCACATCACTTTCCGGTCGTTTCTTCAATTTAATAAAATTTAGCAAAACCAAAGGTTGAGAATTTTATATAACAATTGTTCCATTTGCCTTTGTTGGATACAAGGGTGTCGAATCTCGAATTTCTACCCTTAAAATTTAATAGGATCAGGGTTTGAGAACCTTGGCGGCAAACACCTATCCTAAATTGTCGGGAATACCCGAGGGGGTAAGTGTTGCTTTAATCCATGCATATCATGATTTAGCTTCACCATTCACTGCAAGTGATATTCAATCTGAATTCCTGGTTTCCTTTAAATTTGACGTGAAATTTAGTATGTATGATATGCAGCGTAATTTTAATTTCACTTCGAACATTGCAGACAGTTTTGTAATAAGATGGTCTTGAGCAATAATGAAATGTGGGTGCTTTGCCCTTATTTAATAGTTGAACAAAAAATGTGTGTTAAATTAAATTAGGATTGTACCAGTAACTAAAATGCAAACTTCACAAACCCAAAGTAGAACATTTTAAATTCTTTCCATAGTAAATACATGTACAGTACTGGCCACAGGAATAGCAGCACCTACACGCGCGTAAATTTGCGGCCATGTTGCCCTGATTACCCATGATGCACTGAAGAGTGTGAACTGATCTATATTGCTGTGTTTATATTTGAATAATATAGAATGAAAGGATCAGAATGTTTCTTTTAAGGCTAATATTTCGATCAAAACTGAAAGAGTCTGTTTTCTTGTAGAGAAGTTAAAAAAGAAGTTAAAAACCTTCTACATGAAGAGCGTGAAAGAAAAAGAGAACAGGCAAACAAAAAGATATGGGCCAGACAACATCAGGAAAGAGTTGAACATGTAAAGAATGCTATTGTAAGTACATGTATGCTGCAAAATACACAGATAACAACTAAATGTAAAAGTTCATGTTCTTTAGCTCATAGGGCATTAAGTCCAAATAAAAGGAAAGGGAGAAGTGATCCTTGCACTCATCTGGATAATTTAAGCACTTGTCTTTTATTGACACTTAAAAAATTCAGGTGGCTTCAACAGGATTCAAACCCATGATCTCTGTGATGCCGGTGCAATGCTGATCTACCAACTGAGCTAAGAAGTCACTCAATTGAAAGCAGGTCAATTTGTTGGGTTTATGTGTTCCCGTGAAGACTTGATGATTGAAATAAATGTACTTGTTGAAAGCGCTGGTTATAGATGAAAGGGAAAAGTATACTTACCTGGACAATTTAAGCAATGGTCTTTTGTAGAGCATTGCCCTGGTATCGCAGTGGTCATAGGTTCTAATCTTGGATTTTTCAAATGTCTATTATAAAAAACTTGAATGGGGGTTCTCTGGCTAAAAATCATTAAAAATTGCAAGCTTTTGACCACTAGAGCTGTGGTCTTCAACGGGCAAAAAGATGAATGAAGTAAAAATTCGGACAATATATAGTGAGATAAAAATGATAACAATAAAGTGAAATTAGGGAAAAAAGGTGATGAAGAATTTTTGTTAAAAAGTATGCGGTATTGTCCTGGAAGTGGGCAAGAGTTGTTGTCCGCGTCAGGCGTGGTAAAGGTGTGCCGAGATTCTAGAAATTTCCTGTTGTCGAAATTTCCTTTGTCAATGATCGACACATTGTTGTAGTCAATGGCGTGGTTGTGAGACCAAGGATTATTGGCAACTCTGGAGCCCTTGGCCGCTGTCTTCACATTTCTAATATGTTCTTTTTTCCTGGTGGAAAAAGATCTACCTGTTTCGCCAATGTAATTCCAAGAGCAACTGCCACAGGGGATTTTGTAGACAACATCGGGTTGTGAAGCTAATGGGGGTCCTGACTTAGGAATCGGAAATTCTTGTTGGAGCATTTTTAATGGCCTATTGACAATGTTATTATCGTGTTTTTTTAACAAACGTGCTAGGGGTTCAGTGGCACCTTTGATGTACGGAAGGGACGCAAAGGTGTTGTATGGCTTGGGCGGTTGCACTAATTTCAAAAACATGCCAACTAATTCTTCTGGGGTAGGAATCATGGAAGATTAGGTTCTTCTTGTCTTGATGTTGTGGATAAATTTTGAAGGATAGCTGTTGAACTGCAAGGCTGAATTTACTTTGTCAAGTTCTCGATTTCTTCCTTCTGTGGTGTTAGGGAGGTTCAAAGCTATGTCTCGATGGTCGTCGTACATAGCTTGTCGTCGTACATAGCATGTCATGGTGGGAGTCAAAATCTAGGTATCTGTCAGTGTGTGTTGGTTTCCTGTAAACATCGACATGGATGGTCCCATTATGGCGAGATACTTAAGTGTCAAGAAATGGAATTTGGCCATTGTTCTGGTGTTCAGTAGTGAAGGAAATGTGAGGATCCAAACTGTTGAATATCTTGTGGAAGGCTGGGATTTCATCTTTCTTGATAATGCAAAAGCTATCATCAGCATAGCGTTTCCACACTTTTGGGGCAACAGCTGAGGCAGAAATTGTGATTCTTCTATCTCTTCCATGCATAGATTAGCAATAACAGGGTTATTAGAAGTAACGGGGCTACCCATGTTCTGTCCAATAATTATTTCGTGTTTAGTGACAAAATCTACAAACAAATTCACGGCTGCACCATGGGTAGCCCCGTTGTCAATAGGCCATTAAAAACGCTCCAACAAGAATTTCCGATTCCTACATGTAAGTCACGACCCCCATTAGCTTCACAACCCGATGTTGTCGACAAAATCCCCTGTGGGCGAAACAGGTAGATCCTTTGCCACCAGGAAAAAAGAACATATTAGAAATGTGAAGACAGCGGCCAAAGTCTCCAGAGTTGCCAATCATGCTTGGTCTCCCAACCACGCCATTGACTACAACAATGCATCGATCATTGACAAAGGAAATTTCTAGAATCTTGGCACACCTTTACCACGCCTGACGCGGACAATAACTCTTGCCCACTTCCAGGACAATACCTCATACTTTTTAACAAAAATTCTTCATCACCTGTTTTCCCTAATTTCACTTTATTGTCAATATTTTTATCTGACACTATATATTCTCCGAATTTTTACTTCAAGCATCTTTTTGCCCGTTGAAGACCACAGCTCTAGTGGTTGAAAGCTTGCAATTTTTAGTGTTTTTTAGGCAGAGAACGCCCATTCAAGTTTTTTATCGTGACTCATCCTGGCTGCATTCCTTCAAGTTTTTAAATATTTTTATTATTGCCTAAATTGTCCTGGTAAGTGCGAGGGTCACGTCTCTCTTTCTTTATATAACCTGCAGAATGTTTATTGGAGAATTTCATTATAGTGCAGTACATGTCCCGTATGCACTGCTCGCAGTTAGCAAAATCTAGTCGAGGTGACCAGTGGTTACACATGTATAAAAGAGAGAACAAGTAGAGAAAGCTACAGTATTCAGTTGTGTTTTACAAACAAAACATTATAGTTCTAACGAATATGTATACAAACTATACAGTCAACTAAGTAAATATCATCTAAAATGAAATCAGTACAAAGTGCAAATATGAGAAAGCAAAGTATTAACATATTTTTGTTAGTAAGACAGATAAATCAATATAGTCATTTTCTTCTGAAAGTCTTTGGAGTAGGATATTGTGTATTTTAATTTTAAAATATTATTGTTTTTGGATCGATGGCGGATTTCACGAGGTAAACTATTCCAAATTTTTACACCATTTCTTGAAAAGGATTTAATTTGTTTGTCAAGTATTGAGGGTTCACAATAGTCACCTTTTGAAGATGACCTTGTTTTACGTGAATGAATGCTTACTTCAGAAATGAATAAAGTAGCAATATTAGGAGGTGATAAGTTGTTTTATTATACATCAGACTCACTATGAAAAATCTGATTGGTCGAGAGCATTCAATCAATTCACAATAGCTTGTGAACTTGACATGATAAATGTAATATCTGCTGTAGATATTACATTTATCATGTCAAGTTCAACATCTGCCTGGTTACTAAGCCCCTTGGAGTGTTCTCCTCAGAAACAAAATGGCTGAATGCTTCGCTTCTGTTTCTGAGGATGAATTATGTGAAAAATGTATAATAAAACAATTATTGAATTCGGTTTTCGCATGATATCATGAATTATCAAAACCTCGTGTCTGTGTTATCTGCCAAAGCCGAAGGCTGAGGCAGATAACACCGACCTCGGTTTTGATAATTCATGATATCATGCTCAACCTCATCCAGTAATTGTTTAAGATATGTCGTGCATCGGAACAGCAACTGATTTTAAGTACAGGAAATCGAGGAAACGAGAAGAAAGAAGAAATTTAAGTCCAAATCATTTGACTTTTTTGCTCTCTTTTTTTTACTTGTGGAATTACTGTGTGTTGAGGAAGAAAGAGTGATTGTTGAAAGTTTTGTCTGTGCTATTTTTGACAGGAGGAAAGCAAGAACTGGGTCACAAAAGAAAACTTAGAGGAGAAGATTGCTTATTGTTTGGAACACGAAACGAACTATAACTTTGCTTTGACACCAACTGGAGAGAAGGTTTTTTCAGATTCTGCACCAGGCTGTCTAGACACTGAGAGAAGTGCTCCTGGGCCTGCAGCGTATTTAACAACAAGTTTTAGGTCATAGCGTTAGCATAGGTGGATTTTCTTTTTTTCTAGTAAAATTAACAACCAGACACAGGTGTTTGCAACAAATCCATTTGGGTGCAATTTAAAGCAATCATTCATTGAAAATCTTGTTAAAGGATCAATCAATCAAGAAGTAATTTACTATTTGTATTATTTTAAAAAGGTCCTTATCTTTAGTAAGGACCCCAGTTATGACCAACAGGTCAAACTCAATGCCACAACAAAATTAATGTTGTTGGTTCTATGGAAAAGCAATAAAAATTGTTATCTTCTCTGCCTTATCATTCTTAAGAAGGCCTTGGCTTTGAGACCTTATCCTACAACAGCCCATTATTATTGAATTGTCAACCTTTGCTGTTGTGTTTCTAGTATTTTGATTGGCACACTATATCTCATTTATCAGTTCATATATCACATGATTGTGACAAGTGTTGCCAAGCTGAAATTTTGTGGCATAATATTTTCAAAAATCCAAACGTTCAGGATTTTGTTTAAAATTCAGTAGAACAGTATTATTTTTAAAATTTATCTTTGCGCAAGCTCGTCTTTTGCCCACCATCAATCCCAAAGAAGCGATCGCGTAATTAAGTATAGAACCTGTTCGGAAACCTTGCTGCTGTCTTATATAGAAATGTAGAACTAACTTGAATGGACTTGAATTCCAAGTCTTTCGATCGGCACCACTGGGTTGACAACCGCTTCCTTCATTCCCCATAATCCTCAAGACATCTTGAGGTCGTGATGTTTTTGAACTTTCTCTAGCGCTTTCTTGTAAATTTGAAGGCACATCCTCTTCTTCTTGACAAGTCCGTTCTGGATTTGATGGAACATGGTCGCACTGTCTGGGTTGTCGAACAATAAATGGATTTTATCATTCTCTACCACACTCCCTGGCTCATCCCGCTATTCTCTCCTTTCCCTTTCGTGTCGTCTCTTGTATTTCTTTCTGTGCTAACTTTGAGAAGTCAGTGTGCCTAACCGTTTTATCCCTTTCTCTACATATTCTAAACAACGGGGATCATATGTCCTTTCTGTAAATTGAATCAAATTCTTTCGGAGAGCTCGCTCATGGGCAGTACATATGAGGGATTCAGTTTGTGCCTTGAGGTCAGACTTTCTTAGCCAATACCAGGAATTAAGCAGTGAAAAAAGTGAGAGTGCTTCAAATGTATTCCCGAGGAAGAAGACAGAAAACCAAACAGTAATTGGCATGCAAGTAAGAAAAGAAATTGAGGATCAAGGGTTAAGGGAGAAAACATCACCATATTGAGGTGACTCACTAAATGTGATTCTACGCATGCATTAGAATATTACAGAAACACCTGCTTGAAACAATTAACGAATTATTGGAAGAAATGCGATAGTAATGAAAGACTCTAAGTGATAAGAGCAATTTGCCCTGGATGCCAGAGGTTTTTTCTGTCCAAGAGTGACGGAATAGCGAGTCGCCTATTCCGTCGCTCTGAGAGAGAAAAACCTCTGGCAGGCAGGTTTTTGACAATTTACCATTATGCCTTTTTAGAACATTTAACTGAAGATCATAATGAACTATTCAGAGACTGTGGAGGGATCCAAATGAATTGGACATGATATTGAAGTTTAATCATCTAAGGTTTCTTCTACGCTTCCTAAGGGAGAAACCACTGCAAGCAACCTTAGTTTCTCTGAGTGAGCCGCCGTCCAGGGCAAAGGACGAATAAATAAAACGAGTTAATAAACTTGTTTTGGCGCTTGCGCGTGCGTTTAGCTACGTAACTGCTGCGTTTGGGCGAGCCTCCTCTGTAGTGGTTTCCATATTTTTCCCGCGAAGTAAAACCAAATTTAGATTTTGACGACAACGTCAGGATATAACGATGAACCATTCCTTTTCTGTTTCGACTTCAAAACCTTTCGTATTGTACAAGGTGAACAAGACAGAATAATCGCAAAATACGTGCGACAGCGTTAAGCTATATTTTGGATTGACGCTTTCGTTATCGTAGCCGTCGTCTTTGCTTTAACTCCCTATTAGTGACGAGCAACGGGATAAAGAGCAGGAAAGAGCACGAGAGAAGATGCGACGAAATTCAAATGTGACAAAATTTTAAGCGAAGAAATCATCGAGAGAAGGAGAAAAAGAGGAAATTTCAATGAACATCAACGTAAAGCTAAGAGAAATAGAGAGAGGGAGAGACAAAACACTTATTTACAATGGTTAGCTTTCAAGTAAGCTTAATGTTTTCCTTCCTTAATAATAAGCTTATATGCCTCGCTGCGTCACATATTTTGTATAACTACAATCCGGGTCAAAAGTCTTCGGGGCACTAGTCAAATTTCGGGCGAAAAGTGGAGAATTTTCGTGTACATGCTTCCATCGTTTTATGAGCAACGCGTGTTCTTCTTTCGCTGCCATTTTGGCGCCCCCCTTCCCCCCAGACAATGTTGAAACATGCAAGCGATCGATGAAAGGATCTTGATTTCGGAAACCGTCCTAAATCAACATTGTAATGGGGGGAAGGGGAAAACTGAGCGGGAATTGTCCCAACAGTTTTGCCCAGGATTGTAGCTAAGGAGCGAACCATTTGACTTTTGAAGGGGGTGGGGGGGGGGGGGGGGTAGGAAGATTTTGAAAAAAAAATTCCTGCAGCCTCCCAAGCAAAGAAAAAAATCCATGCATGGCCACGTCTGAGAAAAAAAATATCATGCATGCATTATGCAGCCAAGAAAAATCCTTACAAATCATAGAAGGCCCATCCCTGCCTGTGGTCTACCAAATCTGAGTCGTTTAAATACAAGCTATGTTTTTTTTTTTAATAAAGCGAGGTTTTCCAAAAATGGGAGTTCGCTGAGTTCATAGAGTCTTACAAATATTTTAGTTATCTAATCCTTTTTCTGGCATGGCAATCTTTTATATAATCAATAATATTATTATTTCGTTGATACGTGACCAATTGAATCAAAATTCTTGCATTCAGTTGGGAATGTGATTGATTCAAGGCCTCGTATTAACAAAACTGGTTGTAATAAACACTATTAAACCAAAACATTGTTAAAACAAAACTTTGTCATACCTCGTCGCTCTACTGACATTGGCCGAATTCTCACTAGAGACGAGTAGCCGGTCTTGGACGGGTTTCTCGTCGGACACGAGTTTCCCCAGTGTTTAGAGTTCTTAGTCAAGATTCAAGATTTAACTGACACATTTATAGCATACCTTTGAAATATTATTGACATTATAACTGGGTTGCCGTATGGCAATCCCAGTCTATAATTGTCTGGCATTTGGTCGGTGTTATTTTTTTTTTCTGTGTCGGTAAAAGTCTTGCCTGTCACTCCCCTGGTAAGTGGTATCTTTGTGCATAGAGCCTTCTGCGCGTATTTTGTTAGGATCGAGAGGGTAGTGGAACTGCGTAGATTTCTCTGGTAGACACAGTAGAATCATTAACTTAGCCTGCAATGGCGTCGAAAGTCATGTAACGCGAATGACGTTTTAGCGGATCCTTAAACAAAATATACCCTTATGGAGCTCAATAATGGAAAGTCAGTTGGATAAACTAGGCAGGCGGTGAAAACCAACACCTGGAATCTCAAAAGCGACGAGTAATGGACTTTGACAACAATCTGTCGCCCGTCGAGCAGAAATCAAAGTGAGCTGCATTTCTGCATTTCTGTTATGTAGAACACTGAAACCAAATGGAAAATTCTCTGGTAACTTATGGGTTCAACAAAGACAGAGAACGAATCGAACACCCTAAGTGGATCTGTGATCAACTTGTTTCAAAAAATAGTTCGCTGGAAAAGGTGGCCCGTATGAATTCATCATGTTTTATGATATGTGTGCTGGATAGTTTTTATGGCAATAGTAAAGCATTTTCTTGTTATTCAAGGAAAATGTTCTTCAGGAAAGGGTTTGAACCTGAAGTTCATGGTAATTTGACACGATTGAGTTTCTTGTCTTCACGCACGCAATGAAATAGGAAGAGGTTTTCGCCTCTAAGAGCAAATATGTTGTTTGTTTCAAAAAAATTGTTCGCTGGAAAAGGTGGCCTTTATGAATTCACTGGATAGTTTTTATGGCAATAGTAAAGCATTTTCGTGTCAAAATGAGGTTAGCGTTTTTGTGTTGTGCTAACTTAATTAAATATAAATATACATTCTGCCTCGTGAGTTTGTTATTCTCGTTAACCAGCAATGGAAAGTCATTGCAACGCGAATGGCGTTTTAGTGCATCTTATGTTGTTTGTTTCAATAAAATGTTTCGCTGGAAAAGGATTCTGTGATATTTTCTGCCTTTGTGAATTATAATATCATGTTGTGTATTGAATTTTCGAGCTTAAGGTTGAAACGTGAAACGGGAGGATATTTTTAGTATAACTCTGTAAGCAGGAAAGCTTTCATGAAAATAAACAAATCTGTTGGAAGCGTGCTTGAGTTTCAACAAAATGAGCCCCAAAATCAGCAAAAAATTGTGACGCCGGTGAATAATAAAGTAGCTGCTATTTCCAAAATGATGGAATTACCGGGCGCCAGTAGTTTAATGAGCAAATCTAATACACGAGTCGAGTTACAATACAAGATGGCGACTCGGAGAAAAAACACACAACGAATACGTGAACATGACAAAACTAAGTACCGCTGACCGGTACTGGCGTAATCTCTCTTTTCTCATGTAAAAAGGGACAAGGGAGATGCGAAGCAAAAAAGGGTTAACGGGAAAGCAGAGAAACAAAACGTCTGTCCCCTGGAAGAACGAGGGACTGCTAGACTCAGTGATACTTAAACTATAGAAAATGAACGTAACGACGTGACTGTCCCGTCATGGGCATAACGGTTAACTAACAGAGTCAGGCATTAGGTGGCCACAAAGGAAAGGCGGACCACACTATGGTTAAGACCAGGCACTCTCAGGAGTCTGTA
>NC_090885.1:47488188-47518188 GCF_036669925.1 Montipora capricornis
TAGCTCTTCATTTTGCGGTTCGGTCAACTACACTTTTCAGGAGATAATGTGAAGAATAAAGCACTCGTTTACTGATTAAGCCTCAGCGCTCGTTGCAGTGATTAGGCCTAAGAACTCTCGTAAAATTTTAGCTCTTCATTTTGCGGTTCGGTCAACTACACTTTTCAGGAGATAATGTGAAGAATAAAGCACTCGTTTACTGATTAAGCCTAAGCGCTCGTTGCAGTGATTAGGCCTAAGAACTCTCGTAAAATTTTAGCTCTTCATTTTGCGGTTCGGTCAACTACACTTTTCAGGAGATAATGTGAAGAATAAAGCACTCGTTTACTGATTAAGCCTCAGCGCTCGTTGCAGTGATTAGGCCTAAGAACTCTCGTAAAATTTTAGCTCTTCATTTTGCGGTTCGGTCAACTACACTTTTCAGGAGATAATGTGAAGAATAAAGCACTCGTTTACTGATTAAGCCTAAGCGTTCATAGCAGTGATTAGGCCTAAAAACTCTCGTAAAATTGTGCCTTTCATTTTGCGGTTCGGTCAACTACACTTTTCAGGAGATAATGTGAAGAATAAAGCACTCGTTTACTGATTAAGCCTCAGCGCTCGTTGCAGTGATTAGGCCTAAGAACTCTCGTAAAATTTGAGCTTTTCATTTTGCGGTTCGGTCAACTACACTTTTCACGAGATAATGTGAAGAATAAAGCACTCGTTTACTGATTAAGCCTCAGCGCTCGTTGCAGTGATTAGGCCTAAGAACTCTCGTAAAATTTTAGCTCTTCATTTTGCGGTTCGGTCAACTACACTTTTCAGGAGATAATGTGAAGAATAAAGCACTCGTTTACTGATTAAGCCTAAGCGCTCGTTGCAGTGATTAGGCCTAAGAACTCTCGTAAAATTTTAGCTCTTCATTTTGCGGTTCGGTCAACTACACTTTTCAGGAGATAATGTGAAGAATAAAGCACTCGTTTACTGATTAAGCCTAAGCGTTCGTTGCAGTGATTAGGCCTAAAAACTCTCGTAAAATTTTAGCTCTCATTTTGCGGTTCGATCAACTACACTTTTCAGGAGATAATGTGAAGAATAAAGCACTCGTTTACTGATTAAGCCTAAGCGTTCGTTGCAGTGATTAGGCCTAAAAAGTCTCGTAAAATTTTAGCTTTCATTTTGCGGTTTGGTCAACTACACTTTTCATCGACTACGGAACTGCGGACCACGGTACCACTCCATTTTAACACTTAGCTCATTGTTCATCGATTGCGGGACTGTGGACCGTATACGTAGATTTAAGGTAGGCGTAAATTATTTTGCCTGAAATATAAATAGACACTTCTTTCCTTACTAACATATTATGAGGGGGAGGGGTGGTCTTCACAACTGCGTAGCCGCGTAGCCGCGTAGCCGCGTAGCCACCCCATTTCCTCACTAGCAAATTCCGAGGGAGAGGGGTGGTCTTCACAACTGCGTAGCCGCGTAGCCGCGTAGCCACTTCATTCCCTTACTAACAAATTCCGAGGGAGAGGGGTGGTCTTCACAACTGCGTAACCGCGTAGCCGCGTAGGCACTCCATTCCCTTACTAACAAATTCCGAGGGAGAGGGGTGGTCTTCACAACTGCGTAGCCGCGTAGCCACTTCATTCCCTTACTAACAAATTCCGAGGGAGAGGGGTTGTCTTCACAACTGCGTAGCCGCGTAGCCATTCCATTCCCTTACTAGCAAATTCCGAGGGCGAGGGGTGGTCTTCACAACTGCGTAGCCGCGTAGCCGCGTAGCCGCGTAGCCGCGTAGCCGCGTAGCTGCGTAGTCACTTCATTCCCTTACTAACAAATTCCGAAGGGGAGGGGTGGTCTTCCCAACTGCGTAGCCGCGTAGCCGCGTAGCTGCGTAGCCACTTCATTCCCTTACTAACAAATTCCGAAGGGGAGGGGTGGTCTTCACAACTGCGTAGCCGCGTAGCCGCGTAGCCGCGTAGCCGCGTAGCCGCGTAGCCGCGTAGCCACTTAGCAGACACAAGGCAAGTATGACATATATGTATTTCCCGCTCTTAAAGCGTTAGCAGGAGATAACTGCGTATCCATGTAGCCAGCTTTTTCAGGGTTATAACTTCAAATGGAGGGGTTTGGCGAGTAAACATGCCGCGGTAACTTTATCACGGCGCCCGCTGAATTCCGGCGATGTCACTTTCGATTTTGCGATTTATTTGTGCAGCCAAAAGTACATTAACACAATTGAACGTAGCAAAAATCTCCCAAAATGTTTGTCGCTGATGGTAACTTTTTATATTCTATATTCACGGTTCAAAATAAATGTTGTTTTCATGTCGTAAATATGTTATTCTCGAGCGACCGTCCTGGAAATGTTCTTCTGCTCTTTCTGAAAAACTATGTATCAATATTTATTTACTTTTGCATCAATATTTGTTTTTGCATAAAGCAAGCTAACAAAATCTGCACCTTGCTGAGTTCGCATTTGTAAGCGTTAATAGTAACTTGTGCTGAAAAGAAGTTGTGAGGGAGCTTGAAAATTATTAGAAGCCAATGTTTCTCACTTCCCATTTATTTCCTTCAATCTTTCTGGGTTCAGTACTTTGCTAGTAACCACATATCTTCTCAGGCTATTTACCCAAGACTTCTACCATGGAACTACAATGATAGACAATACCAAAACAATATTGTGCACTGTTAGAGCTACATATTACGCCAGGACAGATCTGTTTCGTCGTGCGAACGTGTGAGGACCTGTGAGCCAAAGGGCCTCTCCTGGTATGACTTCTGGGTGACCCCTTAAATGGTCTTAATGACCCCCCCAACTTGAAAAAATTGTCTGGAACGGTGCACGTACCACAGGCAACCCAGTGTACCCTCACGGAGGGTCTAGTTACAGCGATAAGCTTCTCATATTTAGATGGGATATTGCGTCGTGTAATTGTAAGGAAATGTCCAATGACAGTTTGACGGATGGCCATTACTGTTGACAGTTGCGGGAGAAAGGTTTTAGGAAGCCATCGATCTTTAAGCGGTCAAAAGCATATTGTTGCTCCTTTGAGTCACAAAAAGATGGCTGAGAGATTCAGCCATCGTGAACCGAGGGTGTCAAACGTGGAGATTTGTCTCCAAGGCCCGTTTTACATTTGCCGAATCTTATGCAAATGAGAACAATCTATTGTTTTCACAAATTTGCATTAGATTCGGCACATGTAAAGCTCGACGTTTGAAACGGGCCTAAATTTCTGCGTGCGTTCTGCAGACATCTTCATCGGAGAAAAGACAAACGTTTGCCATTTTCAAGTTCAATAGTAAATTGAATAGACGGCTTGATCGAATAAAGATGTGGCCGAGGGCGTTCTGTTTGCTGGCCTTAAAGGACATATATCCTCTAATGCCCATTATATTCATCTTGTCAGGATTATTATAAATGGGTGGTTGGAGCCGACTTTGTGTTTTCTAATAATAAATAGGACATGGTATCTTGTTTGTAACAAATGACGAAATCTCAGGATCGAAGAGTAATAAAGCCATAGTTAAACTGAAAGCCAGACGTAAACCTTTTTAAGTGTCCGGCGTTGAGGGTGATTATATGAAAGTAATACATATACTGAATTCAAATCAGACGGCTTGATCGTCGTTCAAACACTTTTCCTTTTTTCTTTTTCTGGCTTTTTAGCCACTGAAAACCAATTTAGATCCAATGTTTGCCATATCTTCATCTCTTCACCATAGTTTGCAGTGCGTCTTTAAGATATGACATTATCAAGTGTGGAAGCCATCCGCTGTGTTGAATTGTATGTCGTTATTAAACTGAAAAACGTCGTTATATTTTTATGGAGAAAAAATAACTGCAGAATACCCGGTCACTATTGTGGCCCTGTCTTATTATTTAAATAATAATTGAAAGTACGGGATATGCATTAAATAATGTTTCATTAAGTTTCCTTCATTTTTTCCACGCTGTCGCGAGCTGCATTGTTGCCTACAAGAATCCGCGTGCACCAGTTTATTTCAATTTTTTTGACAAGTGTCTTTGACATTTGACACCAAAAAAGCCAAAGGTGATGGAAAATCTTAGGCTTACCATATTCGTTTTTTTTCTGACGTGATAAGCACTCGCACTTCTTCAGCCATCGATATAGCCGTGAGGGTTGATGTGTTACTCATTAAAATCAATGAAACTTTATGATTGAGATGACAACAGAAAGAGCCAAATGACAAGTAGAAGCGGAAAAAGCAATCGATCAACCGAAGGCAAATGGAAGCGAGCAGTTTTGAACTAATTATTTTTCATTGAAATTTTGTTAAAAAAATTTACTAAAAAGGAAAATATTGACTTTTACCAGAACAATAACTTGATATTGCAGGTGTGTTTACTTTTTCTTTCCTTGATGATATGCCGTAAATCATTACTTATATCGTCGGCGAAGAGAATATTTTACTTGGAACAATCCACTCACAAAAGGAAGGTAAGTCGTTGTTTGGTATTCTCACTTACTACTCAAGCAAAGGTGGTAGTATCGTGTATAAAAATACTCCTCAGTTGGAAAGCTTTTCATAAAATTCTGGTAAAAATGATTCAAGGGAGTGTTGATTTTGGTTAGGTTAAGAGCTCGATGAAATGTCACATAGAATTGAATTCGACACATAAAAGCATGGCTGGCTAAAAAGAACTCAATAATGAAGATTATCCATAGCTTAAACCGTTTTACTGAGACACGTATTGGGGAAAAACAGACTGACTTAATTTTTTTTTCCTCTCTCCGCATTTTTTTTTTCTTCTTCAGGCGGAAGCATTACGAAAGTCGATATTTTCTTCCCCTGAACATTTTAGCTCGTATCGCACCAATCCAGAAAGATCAATTTTGCTCAGAATTATTTTAATATGTCACTCTGTTTTCAAGTAAAGCCCACACCGACATCAATTCTGCCATACGTCTGGTTTTTTTCTTCAAACGATCTGATAAAGACAAATTAACCACTGTATAAAATATTTCCCTTCATCAAGTCGTTTCATAAGACCAGACGTCATTCAGTCATGTTTCACTACCCAGCGACGTAGCAACACAATTTCTTTAGAAAGTACCCCTTCAATCCTGCAGGTAGACATATTCGGAACTCAGGAGAGAACTCAGAAAGGAGTTCGCCCCTAGAACTAATTTAAACCGCTGAATCCGATACCAACACCACTTCCCAATAAACACTCAGTAACACAAACAAGGCCTTGGGGGCGGTTTTCCCTAAATCTATTTAAATGCATTTTTCTTTCTAGTTTGTCGATGACTTGCCTTCAGCCCTGGTTCTGATTCGGAAAGGTCGGTGAAACATGATGGTCAGTACAGATATCGCTTGGTTTTTAGTCATATCAATTGTTTTCCTGCAGTCATTAGACGGTACCAACCGTGACACCCTAGGTAAGAAATACTTAGTAATTCGCTATGAAAAGGAAACTATTTATCTTGAAGTTAATACGAAGTCATAAGTCGCTGTAAAGATATAAATCTCCCCAAGGGAAAATTAATCGAAGCCGCGGGTAGCCCAGAAAATGTGTCGTGTATATCTTTTATCATGATTCTAGTTTGTCTTAGCCAAGACATCAGTCGGTCTACATGATTTAAAAGTAACTTGATACAGCAAAATACATCGACCTAAAATCATCCATAATCGTATAAAGCAGTGTTGATCGTCCAATGACAACTACATTCAAAGGAAAGGCACGTTTTTGTGGTGAAGGAAAAAGGCGGCATAGGTTTGCGAAATACCTTTGTCGCACGACGCCACAAGCTCTGAGCTTTAAACCGTATCGTGTTTAAATAAAAGATATGATGATGACTTGCAGAATCGCATAGTTATGTTTATTTCTTTTTCTTCATTTTAAGGAGGTGTGATTTCCAAAAAAGAAACACGAAATTCCTCCTATAGAATATCCGTATCGGATACGCTTGTGGATTCACTGAAAGAAATAAAATAAGCGATCTGCATCGTCAGGTTGCCTTCCACGGGTATTCCTCCGTGAAAGAAGCGAACAAGTTTTTCTTTTAGTTATTCTTGTTTCGAGTTACACTGTTTCTTACTCCGAGCACGATCCATTAAATTATGAGAACTTCCTTTTTGGTCCACCCGGTTTGTAGTGTATGCAAATGATCCTGTGTCTTATTTGTCTCCGCTGTTTTTACTTAGAGGGAGGTGATCAAGTATCACTCGACATTGCAGGAGACATTATTCTTGGGGGACTATTTCCTATACACAAACGCAGTAACGAGACTGAAAATGGGTGCGGCAAAATGGACCTCAACCCAGGATACCAGTACCTCGCTTCCATGCTGTTTGCAATGCAAGAGATCAACAAAGATGATGACATACTTCCGGGTATAAAACTTGGAGCGAAGATTTACGATACGTGCCGAAGTCAAACAATCGGTAGCGACGGAGCAAAGGAAATCATTAAGTACACTCTTCGGGAAGAAAATGGCACTGCCCCATTATGTGGTGTAATCGGCCCCTTTCGAAGCGATGTTTCAGTCGCAGTTGCTAACTTGCTCCGTGTGTTTAACATTCCACAAGTAAGCTATGGATCAACAACTCCAGTTCTTAGTGACAAGGACCTTTATGGATACTTTCTAAGAACTGTTCCATCAAACTCCTACCAAGGTAAAGCGATGGTTGATGTTGTGCGATATTTTGGTTGGAGATATGTGATGACTGTGTATTCTCCTGGCCAGTATGGAGAAAAAGGAATGGAAATATTCTACGAAGAGGCGGAGCGAGCTGGGATTTGCATAGCAAATAAGAAGAAATTGCCTAAATCCCCTTCAGAAGAAGATTATCTGAATGCTGTTCAAGAACTTTTGCAAATACGAAGACAAAATTTACGCGGTAAACTACACGTTGTTGTGTTGTTTTGCATTCAGCGAGACAACAAAGGTTTGGTTCAAGCAGCAAAAAAGGTACTGACTAACGACAAAGGGTTTGTCTGGCTTGCGAGTAATTCTTGGGGAAACAGAAAAGACGTAACTGAGGGAGCTGAAAGGGCAGGAGAGGGAGCCATCACAATAAACTACATCCAAGGAAAGGTTGATCGATTCAAAGAATACTTTTTAAGCTTAAAATCATCCAATACATCCAACAGAGACAATCCGTGGTTTGACGAGTTTTATCAAGAAACTTTGAGATGCAGAATTGGGAACTCGACAAAGTCACTTCGTTTTAAAAAGGAATGTTTACCGGGCGAATCGTTACCAAAGGATCTTGGAATAGCACCAGTTCGTGTTGTAATAAATGCTGTTTACGCTATGGCGCATGCGCTTAACAATATGCAAAAAGTCTTATGTCCAGGAAAATCTCAAATGTGTACGCAAATGAAGAACGTTAAACGTGAGCAAGTCCTAGAATACTTGAAAAAAGTAACATTTCCAGACGCTTCACTTGATGTCAACGTCACCTTCAACAAAAACGGAGATGTAGACGGCAAATACGAACTGCTGAATTTTAAACTGGTTAATGGAAGATACCAGCATGTTTTAATTGGTAATTGGAGTGGTGCCCTTAACAATGATAGTAACATTCAGGGCCAAATAAACCTAGACAAGAGTGAAATAGTATGGATCGGGAAACAAACCAAAACACCGCAGTCATATTGTAGCAGTCCATGCAACTTAAAACAAATAACTATTCCAGAGCTTGCAAATCCACGATGCTGCTGGAGATGTGAAAGTTGCAGTTCTGTTAATCATATCATTGTGAACAATACATGCAGAATGTGTAGTCAGGGAAGCGTACCGAATTTAAATTTAACAGCCTGTGTCATGCTCCCCGTAGTGTATCTATCCTGGATTGACATTCCTGCCCAAGTCCTTACAGCACTTGTTTCCACTGGGCTCATCACTACTATTGGTACCGCAGTATTCTTTGTCCGAGAAAGGAATCACCGCGTAATCAAAGCGTCAGGAAGGGAGCTCGCCGTCTTCCTATTCCTCGGAGTGTTTTCGTGTTATGCTGCAGTGTTGATACATTTTACGAAACCTTCAAACATAGTATGTGGAGTTAGACGCTTTACTGATGGTGTCTCCATGACCATGTGTTACGCGCCGTTGCTGCTACGAACAAACCGCATTTATCGCATATTTAAAGCAGCTCAGAAATCGGTTCGTAGGCCTTCTTTTGTGAGCCCATTATCTCAGGCATTTGTGGCTCTCGGTATTATTGCTGTTCAATGTCTGGTGACCTTGATATGGATTTTGTCCAAACCACCGGAAGCTGTGGAAAATTATTCCTACGAGGACCACGTGATCTTGGAGTGTAATACAGACACCTTCAGTGTAGCAATTAACTTGTGTTTCAACGTCGTTTTGATGTTCGTTTCCACAGTGTTTGCCTTTCAAACCAGGAACTTCCCCCGAAATTTTAACGAAGCAAAATACATTGGTGTCACAATGTATTTGTCATGTTCAGTGTGGATAACTTTCCTTCCTTGCTATCTGAATGCTGCTAATAGTATTTGGAAATCATACTTTGCCTGTAGCTCCCTCTTTCTCATTGCAACCATCACTCTCCTCGGTCTCCTTGTGCCCAAAATCTTTCTTGTATATTTTGGAAACGCCATAGGAACCCGGGGTGATGACACAATCACGGGTTGCTACTCTGATAACCAAGGAAGAAGCGGAGCCAGTCGACAAAGTCGTCAGGTAGCGGATAATGACATACACAACATTAACCACGAATGAAAAAAAGTGGAAACTGTAAGCGTCAGTTTCATTGCCATGGTTCGAGCGAGGCCTGTTGGATGGATGATGGATTACATCTGGGTTGTGAGCGCAAGATGATGATGATTATGCTGATGCTGAAACAAACGCTTTCCTGCTTTTAATATCAAAGTATATATTACCTAATGCTTACGAGGAGGAATTTAGATGAGATTTTCCCTAGTGGCAGCGAGTGCAAGACACCAAGGGGATTTGACGACAACTAGCGCTAGCTGTCCTTGTTGGTTGTCATAAGTCAAAGTTACGGTCTATTTTATCTCAATTAAAGTACAAATAAAAGCACTTTTGATTTTTTTGCTATCCCCACAAGAAATCGCTTGCAAAGTTGCGCGATGATCAGTGAAGATGTATCAAATGAACACAAAAGAAAGCAAAGTTTATATACCGTATGAGCTAATATGGAAACTGCTTGCGTCATGAATTCGTGCAGGAAGTGTCCAGGCGTTCAGCATTTAATGGAAAGTTAAAGGGAAAGTACGGCCTAGAAAACGTTTCTCTGAATCGAAAGTTCTTTACCTGTATTGTTAAACTTGACCACTCATTTGGGCTTAAATAGCCAACAATAACGCTTCAAAAATTGAAATCCGCCATCTTTCCTTTTGTGTATGCAAACGAGGCTATGACGTAGCAATAGTGAAGGATTTCTCCGGATGATTAGACGTACTTGATTTTTAAATGAAAAAAACAAGGAAAACATAGGCAAGGAGAGCGATACTTTGTAGACTTGAATCTTAATCCAGAGGGTAAATTGTATTAATATTAACCATCAGAACAGATTTAGCTCGTGGTCGTTAAACAGGGTTTTATCTGTGAGCTATTTGCTGGAGTTTTACGAAGTGAAAGAGAGCTTGCAGTGCTATCCCGCACTCATTGCTGTGAAGTAAACGCCGGAAATCAAGTTTAATCTGTCTACCGTGGTTTTCTACGAGATCCCTGTTACAAATTCAAAACAAACGATAGATTTATATATTTCCATCGAATGGTAAGAGTAAATCGTTTCAGTAGTGTCTATAAAGCTAACAAAATTTAACTACATTTCAAGTTGTTTATTTTATTGTCTGGAAAAGCGCATAACAGTGAAAGTCATCAATATATTGCTTGATTCAGTTTTCTCGCTCCAATATAATGATATTTTGGACTGCTTGACTGAGATTTCAGTATGAAGCCAATGTCACCAAGACCAATATTCATACCTGAAGATCCCGCTTGAAGTCCTCCTTAGCAAAATGACAGACCCGAAAAGACAGTGGTGTACAAAAAACTGACCCCCAGTCCATGGACTACCCAAATGGACTACCCTTAAAATACTAGGGAGTTTAAGAAACGACGACGGCTACGACAACGCCACAAAACAATTGGTTAAAATTGGTTAAAGTTGTGTAAATAATCGTGCTGCACGTGCAGCACGGATTTTAGCAAGTATCTTAGCGGTCCTCTGCATAACGACGACGTGAAATCACCAAATTTGAGGTTTTGACGACAACGTAAGCATGCAACAGGGAATCCTTCATTCTCTATTTTAACTCTTAAAACCGCTTGTACCAATTTATTTTTAGAATACTAAACATTGTAGGACGTGAACGAGACTGAATAATCGCGAAAGACTTACGATAGAGCCAAGTTACATTTTGAGGTGACCTTTTCGTCAACCGTCGCCGTCGGAGATCTTGAACTCCCTACTATTTCGAATGAGTACTGTTGATCTATGTGTAAGCAGCATCTCAAATAGTGCTTACTTAAGCCTCAACACCCATTTTAAACAGCATTGTTCAACATTATTCAAGTCTAAGCACCCATTTTAAAAAGGTCAGCTTTCGATTAGTGTTGTGATGGCTAAGTACTTCATGCACAGTAATGGCCGTATGGATGCAAATTATCAAGGTATGTGCAATTTAAGTATTGTAATCAATTCAGTTCTTTCAATAGCACTCATTCGAAATGGTTTTTTTAAGAGTTAGTCCATTTTAGGGTACTCCATTTGGGTAGTCCATGGACTGGGGGTCAGTGTTTAGTCCACCACCCCGAACAGACGATATAGCAGTCAGGTTTTCAGGTTTGAGGAATCCATCCATGTTTTATTTTCGCGGGCCAACTTTTCTGAAATTTTCATTTTCCGGTGGAATCTTCTGTTTTTTTAATTTACTAGACATGTGTCTAGTTTCATCCCCCTCGAAAGCGCAAAACACCAACAGCGGTAATTGTTGCTGTGAAAAAGCCTTGATATGTGTATTGAGCAACATCTGAAAGTTTCGTCGGCGAAACAAATACGTTTGCTGAAGCATGAAAGACGGCTGTCGCAGAAAAAAGAAAGTGAAAAAGAAAAAAGGTACGCTTGTCGAATATTTCAGGTTTTGTCTTGTTTACACTTGCTCTGGATGATTTTTGCCGCCTACTTTGATTGACCAGAAAATCTACAAGTATTAAGTGACTCGAGTTTCTGTCGCATTTATGGCCTACTTGGCCTACTAACTATTGAACCACTAGACCGTTTACCATAATTCATCTTACATAATAATAATAATAATTACATTTATATAGCGCAGACCTCTATATGAATATATTCAGTTGCGCTTCACAATATTTTAAAATAAAATTATGTCAAACCGTCACGTGAACTAAAAACATAAGAAACTATTAAAAACTACAACCATATACCTATTTAAAAGCTAAATTAAAAATGAGACATGAGTAGAAAAACCTATTTAAAAGCTAAATTTTAAAAAATGAGTTTTAACAGCAGTCTTAAAAGTGTCCAATGTCTTTATGTTGCGAATTGTTGAAGGTAATGCATTCCAAAGATAAGGTGCAGCTGACTGGAATGCACGATCGCCAAGGGTTGGACGGGTCTTAATGCTAGGTAACTCAAGTAATAAAGAGTCGTTTGACCTAAGGGAGTATCTGGATTGCTTTTTGATGCAAATTAAATCAATCAGGTAATTAGGAGCTAGACCGTATAAACACTTAAATGTCAAAAGCAAAATCTTAAACTTTATGCGGTAACTAATCGGGAGCCAATGAAGGTTAAAAAGCAATGGTGTAACATGACAGAATCTTGGTGCTCCTATGACCAGCCGAGCTGCGGCATTCTGTATACGTTGGAGTTTCATGATATGTGAATTCGGGAGGCCATATAATAGGCTATTACAATAATCTACTCTACTGGTTATAAAAGCATGAACTAATGATTCGGTAGTTGGACGACTTAAATATTTCCTAATTCTACGTATGTTATAAAGATAATAAAAAGCAGATGAGCAAGTTTTGTTAATATGACTTAGCATACTCATTTTCGAGTCAAACCAGGTTCCTAAGTTTCGAACTTCACATGATGGAGCATTTGAATGTCTTGGAGCAGCAAGGTCACACAACATTGAGAAAGTGATCGGGGAACGAAGAACTTGGTAAGGTCGAACACGTTTGTTGACTATTGCTATATCATAACACGTCATATCCAAGGTGGCGCTCTCCAAGTCACGAAGGAGGGAACTTCAAAGTGCTCTTGTCACATTTTTACAGGGAACTGGACAAAACGGAAATTATTTTCGAATTCCAGGGGAAAAGGTTCGGTAATTTAGAGACACTTTTTCTAGACAGTACTTTCCCTTTAATAAAACAATTATTCCACTCGTGCCTATTGGTCGGTGCTTACTCGCCTCGTTGGCGAGTTTACTATCTCATTTCCAACGCGCGCTCATGGAATAATTGGTAAATGCTTATTTCACTCTCCTTGGAGCAGTGAGCTAAATTACAAAATTTGGCCAGTGATAAATTAATAATAAAAATAACAAGTACATTTTGTGTCAGATGCGATATTTAAATGTAATCCGTGCACGGCTGTACGGTCTTGACAAAAATTCCAGGAGACCTGAGCTAAGAAGCCTGCGTCAGTCAGATCTTCTGCAAAAGGCGCTTCCAATCCTTTTCTCGGCAATCCGACGAAGTTTCACCCATGTCATAATATATGGATTTAGCCAAGCCTAAAAGCAGAGCTCCGCGATTGTTTTTTTTTTCTTACTGGCTGCAGGGTTAGTGAAAATAAAAGGTTTTCGAATTGTCAGCGTTTTGGTGTTTCTTAATTAATTAAATCATTTTATTTGCTTTCTTCTTTAAAAAAATTCATTGCCCAACTAGTATCACATGAGATTTAAAAGAAAACAAGCAAATCCTCAGCAAAACATCGCGCAGAATGCCGTGACACATCCGGGACTTAATTCCACAGTCAGCGCGAAAATTCAAATTCGATCTGGTTGCTCGATAGCTAAACAATAAAGAAAATGACCACAAAAAGGCCGAAGACGCATACGTTTTTAGAGATTGCCTGCTTCGTACTTGTGTTTCGTGGTGGTTATCATACGGCTTTTTTCCTTTTCCGTTCGGAACGGAAAAGGAAAAAAGCCATTTGAGAATCAACTGTCAAAAGCTGCAAAAGCCAGCGAATAGGAATCACGCTAAAATTAGAAATCACAGACGTACTTCAATGTAGGTCGTGATGTGACAGATCGGCGTTAAGTAGGTCTAGACACAAATCAAAATGCTCTAAAAATCTATCCGGAAATTCCCAGTTTTTTCCCTAAAAATCCCTTGAAAAACCTCTAAATAACCTAAAAATGTTCTAAAAATCCCTAAATATCCCAAAGATTTCTAAAAATCTTTATTTATCTCAAAATTTTTTAAATGAAATCTCTGTACACTAGATAGCGCTTTTGTCGCTGCTGGACGACGATAAAACTCTGCTGGTTCGTTTTGTACAACTTTATTCTCCGATTTTACATTCAGAACGTTCAACAACATCGCTTTCTCACGCACATTTTTTACAAAAACTCAACTCATCTCCTTTACACGTGCGGACGAGGTCCCTAGCAACGGACTGACGTCATTGGTATCATAGCAACGCGACCGGAAATGAAAGTTCAGGAAGCAGGAGGCACATCCCCGCCCCTAGTCGAGACACAATGTTTGTCGAGACGATTTTAAGTTCTACTCTTCCGCCTCCTGTACTAAGCAAAGTTTTGTAATTGGCCTTTTATACTCTCCGAACTGAGTTCGTACTGTAATATCTCGAACGAACCCTTCCTGCCCAGGATGAGTAGACACGATTCTGCCCAACCGCCATACACCTCGCGGCTGATTTGGCTCAGCAACTAGGACAACATCTCCTTCTTTGAGGTTCTGTTTCTTCTCTTTCCACTTCTTCCTTTCTGTCAGGCTATAAAGGTACTCTTTGGTAAAACGTCTCCAGAAGAAATTAGTTAGCGCTTCATAACTCGGATTTGCCCGCAACAGCAAGAAATGGTTTGGGGTTAACGCTTCAATGTCCCCTGCATCATTGGACACATGAGTAATCGGTCGACTGTTTAGTATTCCTTCTGCTTCGACTTGTGCGGTTCTCAGCACTTCTTTGGAAACAGCCCTGTCCGCCAGAATTGCCTTCAGCGTCTTCTTGGTGCACTGTGCTAGTCTCTCCCATGCACCTCCAAAGTGCGGGGCACTTGGCGGCTGAAATTTGCACTCGATTTATTTAGGAACACAGAAGTTTTGTATCCTCTCTTCATCCAATTGTTTGATGCATTTCCGCAACTCATTATTTGCACCAACAAAATTCGTTCCATTATCGCTGTGGATTCTCTGCGGTCGTCCACGTCGCGCAATGAACCTTTTCAATGCCATGATGAAATGATCTGTTGAAAGATCATCCACAAGTTCAAGGTGGCACGCTCTAGTACTCATGCAAGTGAACAAGCACCCGTATACTTTAACTTCACTGCGTCTTTCCTTAACTAACACATAGGTCCAAAAAAGTCAACTCCAGTGTTCCTGAACACCATTCCTGGCTCTGGTACCCATTTGCTGCTCTTGAGGCTTTATTGTCTGGCGATAACAGTAGTTGCACTTGAATTTCGCGTTTCGCACTACCTGGCGACCATGTATCACATGAGATTTAAAAGAAAACAAGCAAATCCTCAGCAAAACATCGCGCAGAATGCCGTGACACATCCGGGACTTAATTCCACAGTCAGCGCGAAAATTCAAATTCGATCTGGTTGCTCGATAGCTAAACAATAAAGAAAATGACCACAAAAAGGCCGAAGACGCATACGTTTTTAGAGATTGCCTGCTTCGTACTTGTGTTTCGTGGTGGTTATCATACGGCTTTTTTCCTTTTCCGTTCGGAAAAATGAAATGATCTGTTGAAAGATCATCCACAAGTTCAAGGTGGCACGCTCTAGTACTCATGCAAGTGAACAAGCACCCGTATACTTTAACTTCACTGCGTCTTTCCTTAACTAACACATAGGTCCAAAAAAGTCAACTCCAGTGTTCCTGAACACCATTCCTGGCTCTGGTAGACTACCCATTTGCTGCTCTTGAGGCTTTATTGTCTGGCGATAACAGTAGTTGCACTTGAATTTCGCGTTTCGCACTACCTGGCGACCATGGATGATCCAATACTCCTGCCGAATTTGATTATGCAGGTGCTCAGTTGGCGGGTGGTAGTAGATACGATGCATTTCTTCGACGATCAGCGGTGCAAGTTCATGGCGCGAGTCAATTATTTTGGGATGTCGTGTTCTGTAAGGTAGGCATTGTGCTCTCTGCAGCCTTCCACCGACAACCAAGAACCCATCTTCCAACCTTGGGTCAAGAGATTTAATTCTACTGTTCTTGTGGATCTCCTCACCTATCTTCAGGCACTGTATCTCCTCGCCGAATGATTCAACTTGGGCCCTCTTCACAAGATGATTCCGAGCAGCTCTCAATTCGTTCGACGTAAGTGCTCCCAGTAGACGTACTTCCTTCTTAGCTCTTACATTGTTTGCAAATCGCATCACATAAGTTGTAACTCTTCTTAGTTTGATCAGTGACGAATACTTCTTCCACCCTAACAGGACCTTGTTTTCCTGAGATGCTCCAGCCCATCTTTCGTTCTTCTTTTCTTTGATGTCATCGTTCTCGCAGGGCGCTTTGACTTTATTTTCTGGCCAGAGCTCTGCTGATTCATACAGGAACTTGGGTCCACTAATATAGCGAAAGCCCGCGCCAAGTTCCGTAGGACTTAGTCCCCGGGTGATGTCATCTGCAGGGATAGACTCTGTCGGCACATATCTCCAACTCACAGCACCCGCCTCTAATGTCGCCTCCAGACCGCTCATGATTGTGTGAATCTCAGACACCCGGTTACCGACGAATGCTTTGTAAGTGGAGCTCGTCTGGCGGATCCAATGTAGGACTGTGGTAGAGTCACTCCAGAGAGTTATCTTCTCCATCTTTGTAACCATTTCTTCCACCAGTGTTTGAGTTAACGCACAGCAACTAAAGCTCCCATGAGCTCCAATCGGCAGATAGACTGTGACTTTAATGGAGCAACACAGCCTTTTCCCGCTATAAGACTACACTCTATTGTGTCATCTATAAATGCTCGTCTTAGGTAGGCACACGCGCCATAAGCATTCTGGCTAGCGTCGCAAAACACATGAAGTGCAGTCTCTCGTACAGGTTTCTGTTCTTGGATAAGAGCTCTCGGAATTCTCACTTCATCAAGCTTTTCTGCTTCCTTGCGCCACTCACGCCACTCTCGAAGATCAGCTTCTTTCAACTCGTCATCCCATCCGTACTTCATACGATTTAGATTCTGCAGGATGATTTTATTTCTGATTGAAAATGGGAGGAGAAGTCCTCGCGGATCCCTAACAGAGAATGCTTGACTCAAGATCTTCCTCTTCGTCGTACCTGGATCATCCTTCAGTCCGGTAAACTGGAGCATACCTTCTTGGGCATCCCAAATGACGCCCAAAGATCTGTCTGTTGGTAACTTATCTTCACTCAGTTCGAGGAATCGTGGAGATCTATCCTGCTCCGGGATGGTTGCCAAGACGTCTGGGTCATTTGTCAGCCACTTGTGTAGGCGGAAACCTCCACGACGCAACAATTCTGTCATCTGCTTCCTCATTTCAATAGCTTCCTCGCAAGAATCTGTTGACGGTAGACCATCATCCATGTAAAAGTGCTGGTAGACGGCTTTCACACCCAAAGGTAAATCTTCCCCATTCTCATCAGCATTTCGCCTCATAGTGTAGTTCGCTCTGGATGGCGCAGACACTTCTCCAAACACTGTTCTCTCGAACTGGTACACGCTTGGTTCTTCTATCAGAGAGTCTCTCCATAAGAATCTCAATGCTGGCTTATCACGATAAGGGAGACGGAGCATATGGTACATTTCTTTCACATCAGCGGCCATTGCAATTCTTCCTTCGCAAAACCTGAGGAAAACTCCAAACAGAGAGGACAGAAGATCTGGTCCTGTGTAGATCTTATCGTTCAAACTTTGTCCCATGAATTTTGCTGATTCATCGTAGACTCTTCTGAGGTGATCAGGTTTTTTGGGTTTAATGACAAATCTGTGTGGTAAGTACCAAGTCACTTTACTATCGCACCGCACTTCCCCTTCACTCAGTTTCTTCACACAGCCCTTCTCAACGTCATCCTGGATTGACTTTGCATATCTCTCTCTGATCTCGGGACAGCTCTCAAACTTCTTCTCTAGGGATTGTAGCCTCCTCTTTGCCATTCCGTAATTGTTGGGCAGAGATGGTTCCTCATCTCTCCACAGTAGACCGGACACATACGCATCTTCATTCGCACTCTTAAAGGTTGTCTTTTCCATCAGTGACAATGCTCGCTTGTCCTCAATCGAACGGGTTGGATCAGCTAGCTTGACCACGCCCAAGGTTTCTATCTCTGACTGAGCCATGACCAGCTGCTTCAGCTCCTCATTTTCAACTGAACTTCTTTCATACACTTTGAACCCGTGAATGCTACTCTTCGCTCACCAGGTAACCAATTAGTCACCGCCCATCCAAGTGGGGTTTCAACAGCATAAGGTACCCTGTCAAGTTCCGGTTGACCTGAGGGTTTCAGAATTTGTGTTGGTAGAATCAAGTCAGAGTTGTTAGTTCCAATTATGAGTTGCACTGGACCCGTGTCAGTGTCACGCAAGTCCAAGGTCTTCAGATGTTGATACTCATGCTTGATTGTTGACCACTTCAACTTCTGATCCGGACCATTCAGGCTAGGAATTGTCTTCACATCACGCAAGGAGTACTTGACTTCCTCTTTTCCGACTCGTGCGACATGGCATTTCTTGATATTCTGGGAAGCAAACACCTTCTGCGCATTTACTCCTTGAATTTCGAGATCTACCTCTTTGCCTTGAAGCCCAAGTGAGAGCGCTAAGTTTTCATCTATAAGGGTTGTGTTACAGCCTGAGTCACGCAATGCCATCACCTGCTGTTTTCCTGTTTCTCCAAAGACAACTATGGGAAGTACTTCAACCAAAGCAAGACCACCAGTCTCACAACCTGTGTACGCTGATTGTTGATACTCCTCAAGAGGCTCCACAGCCTGACGTGGTGATGAGTCTCTACCTTCCAGGGAGACAGGAGCTGGGTTTCTCTCAACTTCTGGCACTTGTTCTGATTCACGTTTCGCTTTTGCCCGTTCAATAAATCTCAAGTCGACTTCATGTACAAGGGTATGATGACGCATGTCACAGTTTTCAACTTTGCATCTATTCTTACTACGACATTTACGCAGACGATGACCGGGTAATAGACAACATAAGCATAGTTTGTGTTCCTCGACAACTTTCTCCTTTTCGCTAGTCAACATTCCCTGAAATCGTTTGCACTCTTGCAAAGTGTGATTAGTGGACTGGTGAATTGGGCACTTTGTTCCACACCTGGCGCGTAAAGATTCTCCCGTGGCTCCTGCAAACAGCCCAGGTTGGGATTTGTCAGCTGGCTTACGCCTATCAACTTTAGATGTATCTGAACGCTTCCACTCTCTCTTCTCCATCATCCACCGCTGCTTGGACTCACTAATTTTTGCCTCTTTCTCTAGCCAATTTGCAAATGAATCCCAGGTTGACAATTTCGGTTTTCCTTCAACAAACTACGCCCATCTGCCGGAAAGGCGTGTGGGAAGTTTAGAAACAGTTGCTTCAGGGACTTGCGAGCTAAGCTCGTGAAGAAAGTTATGCTCTTTGAAAATGCCTATCAATTCAGAAACTATTTCTTGATACTGCCGGATCTGCACACTATTTTCTTTCACTATGGTCGGAAACTGATCTATACGTTTCTTCGCAGCTGATACCACTGTGTCTACACGACCAAAACGCTCCTGGAGCGCGGTCCATGCCTCCCTGTAATTATCTGAACCTGGCATGAATTTCGCTAGACATGATTTTGCACTTCCATCCACAGAATCTAACAGAAATTTAAGCTTCTCTGTTGCATCATAAACTTCCTTTTTATCCACTTCAACATTAAATGCTGCTTTGAATTTTGAGTACTCTGGTGGATTTCCATTGAACTTCTGCACGTTTGGTTTAACGATTTTCACAAAGGCTGGCAGCATTTTCTCAAACAACTGATCTATCTTTGACGTTTGCACACTAGGGTCTCCTGTGGCAGAGGTTTTCAACTCAGCTTCACCTTTAGCAATAAAAGATTCACATGTCTCTTTTTTACGGGGCTCACTAGAAACCTCTGTTACGATCTCTGGTTTGGTGGATTTAACTTCCTCCATGTGAGGTTTTTCAACAACATTGTTTTCAGTAATTTCCAGGTCTAACGCGAGACCCGATCGTTCACACTGTCTGAAGGTAATTTATTTAACTCTTCATTAATATCACCTTTATTTGACATACCTTCTTCCTGGGCGATGGCATCTTCGAACTCATATTCCAATCTTGATTCTTCAGCTTTCTTTTGAAGTTCCAAGAGTTTTGCACGCTTCTGTTGTTTGGCTCGCAGACACTCGATCTCATTTGCGAACGTTTGCTCGCCTATTTTTAGTTCCAGTGCTAACTTCTCAGCTCGCAATTTCTTTCTCAAAACGGAACGTTTACTTGAAGTAGTAGACTCACTTGGCGTGAACAGTTGAGGTGTTTCGCCTTCTTCTCTGTTTGAGGCACTCATCATGGCACGACTTGAATGATTCTTCCACAATATTGAACCAGGCGGTTCGATGATGAATTTTACACACAATTACACGCAGTTTCACGGCTGTCTTACAGCTTGACTCGGCGACTTTCCCCTTGATTTCACAATCTCCGGCTCGGTGGACCAAATGTCGCTGCTGGACGACGATAAAACTCTGCTGGTTCGTTTTGTACAACTTTATTCTCCGATTTTACATTCAGAACGTTCAACAACACCGCTTTCTCACGCACATCTTATCTCCTTTACACGTGCGGACGAGGTCCCTAGAAACGGACTGACGTCATTGGTATCATAGCAACGCGACCGGAAATGAAAGTTCAGGAAGCAGGAGGCACAGCTTTCATTAAACCAAAGGCACTCGATGTTCCATCTAATGCGAGGAGTGCAAAACTGCTAGCTCATCTGTAAATTTAGCAATTCATGAACTTGTAGTGCTTATATATAGTCCTTAACAATGACGGGACAGAAACAATGTTATGCATAAGAGTACTCGTATAGAATGTGGTCAAAGAGTTCTGGATTCCTTTCCGTGAAACAATTTGCGCCAAAGCTTGAAGTAGGTAGGTAGGTAAGTAAGTAAGTAAAGTAGAGTAAAGTAAGTATCATTATTTACCCTCGGATTTTTAGAGTAGCTAATAGCTAATATCTCCGAGCATTGAATCCCAACTGGCCGGAGGCAAACCATTAGCAGCCAGGAAATTGAACCAGGGACTACCAGGAGCAAATTCAACGAGTGGTCAGAACGTATCTTGAACGGCCGGGATATCCGGATCTCAAGGCAAGCGCCCTAACCACTGGGCTGCGCTGCCTCCTAAGTGTAACAACATGACGATTCTCAACGATTTGTTAACTCGAAGTATCAGAGCTGCCTCGATATAATCTTCTAATGCATCATGATGATGGCTGTACAAGAGCGATTTTCTTGGCAGCAAGGGCCCAGGATGGAATTTCTGCAGCGTTATTTCTCCACCATGAAAATCATCTGGGATGTTTCCTACCATCACCAGATATGCTGGAAGTTCGTCCTTCAAGGAAAGGATCGTGTTATCATCATTGAGGAACGGCACAGCTCTAATCCGATCAACATCTGCAGCAACTGGCCTCGATGTCTTGACAACTCGTGGGTTGAACAACTGCGCTGCTTGGAATAATCGGATGGAAAGTGAGACGATAGCATAATTTGCAGACGTTTCCAAGTAGATTTGGAAAGCAGGCATCAGGCATTCTCTCAAACCATAAAAAAACCACCTTTGCCGCTCAACATCATTGAGGGGGAATAACTGTTGAACCACGCACGTTAAGGTAGCAAAGTTCTGAACATAGATCAATCGTCTTAAATCCTCGAGCTGCTGAAAGGCAATAAATACTAAGGCGCCATCTCCTTCGAGAGTATAGGTAGCCTTGAGGAACTTCTCCACCTGCATCATAGCAGCTTGCTCAACCCGTATGTGTAAGGAACTTTGCTGGCTTGAATCGGAGAGTTTCCCCTCGATACGTTCGGAAAGTCCTCATTGCTTTCCAAGAAATTAAGGTGTTTACGTGGTACGTGGTACCTTCAAACATTCCCCCAGAGACCACCACCTGGTTGCGTTATAGCGATGGCATTCCTTTACCAGATATCTGGGTCCAGACTCGTCTGGCCTTCATGCTTGTGATGAAAATAACATTCCGTGTAGACATAAATCGGGTAAGGGCTGGTGCTTTGCATTTTACTCCGATTCGGGCAAGGAAATGGGAGATGCAACCCACTTCTAGCATGTCAGGATAAAGAGCAGACAGTTTTGAGAGCACATGTATTTACCGCTTCTCTATCTCTCATTGCAGCTAGGAGTTGACCTTGGAGAACACTAAGCTTGCGATGAGGCACTTCAATCACTATTCGAGCCAACTCGTCGCCACATACAGAACTCTTAACAAGGTGAAAACGCATCAACCTCACTTTAAATTCCCACTCATCTACGAAGCGAAGTAGCAATACCAATGCTTCACCATCTCTGGTGGTTCCGTCAAATATTGAGACATCTTTGCCCATAAGCTCTTTTAAAATTGTTGTGTTCTCCTCTTCAAGTATAAAGGGGATGAGTTGACGGATATGGGAGTGTGATCTAAGAGAGAAGCCGGCCTCCTCAAACACCTCCCTGAAGTATTCAAGACGATGCAGTGGCGTTCCACTCTTCAACAATGCACAGCCCACCTCTACCCTAAAAACCCTCGTGGATGTTGGCAATGTTTCGCCTTTAGGGTGATACTTATCATCAAACTTCGTCAGTGCCTCTGCAATGTCTTTGTCATTCATGGAAATCTTTGCTATCTTTTCTTTGTTGGTTTTGTATTTATTGCTAGATATGCGAGTGTTCAAGTTCCACGTTTTTAAAGAAACCTCCTCTTTACACGATTGGCAAAAAAGGACAGTGTCTCTAACCACCTGTAGAGTTTCACCTTTGAATTCGTCTGAGCGTTCTTTGGCAGAGATCTTCGGCTCATAGGGGCCGATTACGTGAGCCGGGCTGGCTCGTTTAGCTGAGATCCCGGCACGTCTGAGATCTGAGAGATGAGATCTGAGATGCCGGGATCCCGGCTAACCGGGCTGACATTTTTCCTCGTAATCGAGTTCACCGGGACAGCGATTTCTAACCACATTACTCCACTTTAGAGAAAAATGGCCCACAGAATAATAATTGTTTTTTAATGTTTAAATAAAGGATAAATAAGATAGACTAACCGCGCACCGGTGGCTCAGTTGGTTGAGCACCGGGCTGTCACGCGGGAGGTCGTGAGTTCAACTTCAGCCGGACCAACATTCAGGGTCTTTAAATAACTGAGGAGAACGTGCTGCCTTTGTAATTACATCTGCAAATGGTTAGACTCTCTAGTCTTCTCGGATAAGGACGATAAACCGTAGGCCCCGTCTCATAACCCTTCAATGTTCATAATCCTGTGGGACGTAAAAGAACCCACACACTTGTCGCAAAGAGTAGGGCATGTAGTTCCCGGTGTTGTGGTCTGTCTTCTGTGGTGTATCATGGTTGGGAGGATAAATGCTCGGAGAAATTAGCTACACCAAGCATTTTAATAACAATTTAGCGAGACAAACGTCTCTCCACTTCTTGTTGTTGTTGTTATCGTTTTTCACATGACTTATTCTAAATTTAGTCCAAGCAGGGCTGGCTCATCTCATGTAATACCGGGTAAAACTCATCCCGGGAAACCTGACCAGCCCAGCTCATGTAATCAGCCCCATAGTCAGAGGTTGAAACTTTTGCTTTCACTCGTCTGTTCCCTCCTACGGTGTTCGCAGCTAAATTTCGTTTTCGTGAGAGATCACTAGAACTGGGAGCTACCTGTCTTTCTCGAGTGACAATGGGCTCTACGTCATCTTCAATAGAAATTGAAATCACTGAAGTTTCACTTGGCTTCTCCGCCATGTTTGAAACTTGCTTCCCTTGCAATGATGGGATACATTAGAAGTAGGAAACACCGCTGCACAATTGGATTGCAGTCTAGCAGTCAACAATGGGACAAAATATTATATAGAAAGTTTAAATAAAGCGGCAAAGAAAATACAACAATTTTTCTTCACAATCATCTAAAAATACCCCCAAATCCAATTTTTTTCTGAAAATCCTTAAACTTTCTAAAAATCTCCTGATGCTCTAAAACTCCTAAAGAAAATCCGGCTTTTTGTATCTAGGCCTAGCGTTGGGAAATTTTGTCAGTTTAAGGTCAAAAACGAGTTTTATTGCTGTACTTTATTCCACGAGATCATTCACATTTTGATGTATTTCATTAAAACACGCCAGCTTTGCTTGGAACAAGTATCGGCAAAATCAAGGCAACCAAGAAAGGACAAACTTCAAACAAGACCTCCAACAAAAATTACCTGTACAAACAAACTTCTGAAAACACAAGCTAGTGATATTTTTCCTTAATTTTACGAAAACTCATTGCGATTACGTGTTTAGAACATATGGGCAAAATTTTCTTGTCACTGCATGTCGAGGCACATCGAAAAACTGTTACAGTGTAGGCAAACGGAGTAAAAAAAACACTTGTTCAAACAAACAAACAAACAAATCAACTATTTCAACTTTTTGTCCAAAAAGCGGGCAGATGATTGTTATTTTTGAGAATAAAAATTCGAGTTTCATTCCTGAACAAAGGAAAAACCGATTAATCCACTTGAAATAATGCATCCAAATAACGAACGGTTTAGTGTCCAAGAAAAGAATTTGTGGAGTAACTTCTTCCACCAAGTTTGAGCTATTACTGGTACTGTTTTGTCGTTCTCGTTCTCGTTCTCTCTTCTTTCCTTTCTGTTCTTCTGTCATAGGTGGTCCAGGCATCATGTGACCTTATCAAAATTAAAAATCTTCTAAAGATGTGTCAAAAAGCAGCTCTAAACAAACTAAAAATTAACACTCAGCGTTAAGCTTATATCCCTCCGATGCTTGACTTGAAGAACTGCATAGCCACCAGTGTGGTCCTTTCCACAGCTCCGTATGTCAAACCTGGATTGAAAGCGGCGAAAAATGTAGGGAGAAAATATTTTTCAAACCGTTTTCCGCTTGAACACGAATTAAAAGCGTCGGCTGCTAAGGACGGTGCCTATGAATATGCGGGAAAAGCCGATCTTAACAATTGAAATCCAAAAAGAAAATTGGGGGTTACCACGCATTTTTCATTGATGATTAATCAACAATATTTGTAAAAAGCTTTAAACTGCAAGGCAATGTATGGAGTTCTTTTCCAAATTGAAGCTTTATTATCTCTGAAAAATGCACAGTTACCCCCAATTTCCTTTTTGGATGCTAAGAGCACTTGCTAAGTTCTATTTTCTCCACATAGTTCTAAACCGCGCAAGAGTATTCCTGCACTAGTAAACCCAAGTATCTCGAGATGCGCAGAACGGATGTGCAATAACAACAGTAGGCACCGTCCTTAAAAGCTTCAGTTGACGTAGTATGGCCGTGTAGCCGCGTCAGGCCACAGAAAGCGCGCGAAAAATGTTGAGCAGTTAACCAGGTTTGAGCCTGCGATCCAATCGAAAACCAGTGCCTGGTCAGAGGGCAACTAAAAAAAACAGCTGACCTCGATGAGCTCTACACTTGAGCCTGCGATATGGGTAGATGATACTGGTTAGCGGATGCCTTGTTTAACAGGTGTCAATTGACCATAACATGGACAATCCGGGTCAAAGCACTTCGGGACAACTTTTGGGCGAAAAGTAGAGAATTTACTGCACATGCTTCCATCGTTATACGAGCAACGTGTTCTTCTTTCGCTGCCTTTTTTGCGCCCCCCTTCCCCCCAGACAATGTTGAAAGATGCCAGCGATCGATGAAGGGATCTTGAATTTTGGAGACCGTGAAAATCAACATTGTAATGGAGAGAGGGGGAAAAGCGCGAACTGTCCCAACAGTTTTGACCAGGATTGGATTCCAATATCAAAGATGTACGCTGTAAACTAGCTATTTTGCCTCCACTACTCAACCGGACACTCAATGGCACATGGGCGCGTTGGCCAGCTAAGCCGCCGTGCAGTTTATTAAGCATTGGAATAGGTACAAGAATATTAATACATCAATTCTAAAATAAAGAGAAAAGCAATGCACCAGAGCCGGACACGAACACCCTTAAAAAAAAACAGCAGGTGGAAAAAAGCGGGGAAAGTGTACCCCCGACCAAGGCAGTGGAGCGACCCTCGGGGTTCTAGGGTATTCTAATAGAAAGACACTACTTACAATGTAAATGAACGCTATCATATACCGCCTAACGAAGGCATTAAACACTAATTCAGCTCGATAGAATGCCTCACTCGCTGTTCCCGTTTTAAGATGACCACTGGCCAGTTTCTAGATACCCTTAATATCCATCCTTCCCTCAAGTTTACCATGGAAATCGAACGGGAGGGATCCCTTCCCTTTTTAGGAACAGAATCACTTAACCGTGCACCAAAGATTGAGAGCAAGGTGTACATCAAAAGAACCAAGACGGGTCTCCTTCTGGGTCGCGCTTATCGATTATCTTCTAATTGGTTATTCTTCTCGGAGGAATGTGACCGCCTCAGGGGGGGTTTTCATAACTTGAAACTCGCAAAGCCACTGGTTGAAACTACAATCAAGCGGTTCGTTGAGAGAACGATTTCATCTCAGGAGCCCTGCCCATCACCAGATGTACCATCGGAGACTAAGAGTGGTGTTACCCTTTAAGGACCAGTCTTCAGCTAATTATGTTAAACAACAACTAACCAATCTAGTTCCAATATTTCCAGTGTTTGTAAGCCCTAAGCTCGGGCAACAACCTGAGCGATATGAGTTTAAGCCCCCTATTGTCAACGAACAATGTCTCGTCTATGAATTTAAATGTAACCTGTGTGATGCAGGGTATGTGGGTTATACACGTGGTCACTTACACAAGCGCGTAGAAGGGCACACTAGAAAGTCATCTTCGATTTACAAACATTATAACCTCCAACACAATAGTGAAATGCCTGAACGCTTCATTGAGCAATTTCACACCATCACGAAATGTAGCGGCAAATTTGATTGGCTCGTTAATGAAATGTTATTATTTAATCACTTTCACCACAACAGAGAAACAGGCTGTGGTGGGGGTCGCACAACAGAGCGAGGCTCCAAATTAAGTGTGCCCTTTTACCCTCCCAACCATGATATAGCACAGAAGACAGACCACAACACCGGGAACCTACTCTTTGCGACAAGTGTGTGGGTTCTTTTAGGTCCCACAGGATTATGAACATTGAAGGGCTGTGAGACGGCGCCTACGGTTTATCGTCCTTATCCGAGAAGACTAGAGAGTGTAACCATTTGCAGATGTAATTACAAAAGCAGCACTTTTTCCTCAGTTATTTGAAGACCCTGAGTGTTGGTCTGTCCGGAGTTGAACTCACGACCTCCCGCGTGACAGCCCGGTGCTCAACCAACTGAGCCATCGGTACACATGCGTATACCAACATTGAACGTGCAAACGGATTCCATCCGCACCAAGGTGTTTGTTTAGGCCTTTTATTGTAATTTATGCTTATCTTGTACCTTTCCTTATTTGCATGCCATTTAACTGGTCTCTTGATAATGGAGTCATGATGACCCCGAAACGTCGAGCAGCAATAAATCTTTCCTGGTTTTTTATAATATGATATTAAACAATAAATCGTCTGTGTGAATGTTTACTACTTCTTTATAGTTTTAAAGGACATTAACCTCGTTATTTGTGCGATCATTCTCCAGCTGAAGACTCTCTAACTCTTAAAGTTACTAGTTGGCAAAAGGCATAACCCATTAGCTACGAGGTAAATGTATCATTGAGTGAGATGACTGAAGTCTTAACTTTATTCCCTCGAAGTCAGGCCATAGACCACTTTCGATATATTGAAATTCTTGGCTGGCAAAAACTAGAGGCACAAAGAAGCTTTGATAAGGCTGTCATGGTTTACAAATCTTTAAATCGACTCGCTACTGAATATATGCGATTCATGTTTATTCACCGTGACACCGTATACTCCCTGAGAGACGCCGATGGCAAACAAAATATTCCAAAGCCCCGCACATACTACTTGAAAACTAGCTTTAGCTATACTGGTGCGGTGCTTTGGAATAGTCTGTCAGTTGGGTTACGGCAAACAGAAACACTAGAAAGCTTCAAAGCTGGGCTGCGGTAGTCGGGTCATTTTACTACAATTAGTTATAGTTTTTAGATTAAAAATGCACGGCTCTCGTGGAAAGGAGGATTTTATATTTTATGTTTTATATTTTATATTAGTAAATAAGTAAAAAGTAGTAATATATAATTGTAATTTTAAATTTAAAATTTTAATTAATTATTATAGATAGGCCTGATGAGACAACCGTGGATAAATAAAGTATTCTGTTCTGTTCTGAGCTCCGCTCGCGCCGAAGGCGGACGCGCGCGGAGCACCATACTTAAGAAAATATGGTAACCCATCGATGTTTTATAGCCATGACGTCATGAACGTCCGCCCATTCATGTATGCCAATGTGACCAGTACACGTAACCATATCACGGGCTCAAGTTTAGAGCTCATCCAGGAGGCAATACTCCATTTGACACTTTAACTAGTTTACGACATACATCTTTGATAAAGATCGTTTTCACGTGACGTCACAGCTAATTATGCAGAGGCAGGTAGACCGGAAGTCAGCCATGCTGGTGGACAACCCAGCGGTCGCTTGATCAAAATGAAAAGATTTGGCGGGATTGTGGTCGTCTTTGCTAAAATTCTTTTAGTCTTTTGAGCTTTATGTTGCTATCAAATGGGTTATATTTGTGCGGTGAAGAATTGCAGACACAATAGTGCCAGAGACAAAGGAAAATTTAATTTTTTTTTTTAAAAATGTTTCGCTGGCTGTTGCTCGAAATGATCGTTGTCAAAAGAGGAATGAAAAGAAGCGAAAATACACCGAGATGGCTGCTGCCAATAGCACTGAAGACAGCTGTGATGTAGCGAGTTTTCAAATAAGTGCTGATTCAGGAGCATCTGGAAGTGGTAAATGTACACCAAACTTAATTATACACAGCTCCTCCCTTTTTTTTCTGAGCAATATTTGAAGCGTGTGTCTATGACGTGCTTACGATTGATATATACATATATATATAGAGAGAGAGAGGGGTGTAATTTCTTCATTTTTCGTTTAGCTATAACTCTTCCTTTTTTTTTTCTTTTCAGTGAGTACAAGTATTTTTTCTGCAGCTTCAGCTTCCGCAAGTGACCCCAATCTTGCTGATCATGTTAATGATGATGACCATGATGACAATAACAAATATTGTCAAACAGAAGAATTACTTGCTGCTGAAGGATACTGCCAGACTGAACTTGATATGCCTCAGTTAGTCAGTTAATCGCAAGAGCAATGACATGGTCTAATTATAAACATCATAATACTGTAAAATTTTTCATAGGCATAACACCACAAGGTGTTATCTCGTTTATATCAAAGGCATGGGGTGGCAGAGTAAGTGATAAATATCTTACAGAAAATTCTGGTTTGTTAAGGAAGCTTTTACCTGGAGACGTAGTGCTAGCTGACAGGGGATTTGATATAGCTGACAGTGCTGGTTTTCACTAAGTTTGTCTTCATATACCAGCTTTTACCAAAGGAAAGAAACAGCTGTCTGCAGAGGAAGTGGAGGAAACTCGGAAAATCGCAAACGTCCGCAAACATGTTGAAAGAGTTATTGGTCTTGTGCGCAGGAAGTATACTATATTAGAGGGAATACTGCCCATTCAGTTAGTGACAGCTCGCAGAGGTGACAATTTAGCCCCAATAGACAAAATTGCTATAATATGTTGTGCCCTTACTAATTTATGTGAATGTATTGTTCCTTTTGGTTGAATCTTTCAGTAGGGACTGTTCTCAAGAAATATGAATACTATCTGCTAAAATACAATGGACAAAGTTGTGTTATACCCAGAAACAATGTATGAAAGTTAGCATAGTCCTAAACGGAACAGAAACATAGGTAAATAAAATGGTACAAACACGAAGAAAAGTGTTTGCTGTAAATTTCTTGCGAATTATTTTAGTAAACAGTTTCACTGAGTGCATGATGGACAGATCCATTCACCATCAGGTTTTGTTGTTAGCCCTACACATGACATATGAAACCATTGGATTTTACAGTCTGGTTTGTCACAACCAATTAGCTGATTTCCTTCAATGTACTGCTGGCAATAACACCAGGGTCCATCATCATCACTGTCTGATGCTGGTGTTACTGTGGCATGAGGCAAAGGGGAAGACCGTGAAAACCATCTACCCAACAGTTCTGGGAGAACTCCTTTCTTGTAGAAAAGAATTGCCCTTGTCAATGCTCTGTCCCAAAACTCAGTGTCAGGTAGTATTCTCTGAATAAAGATGTCTTTGTTGGTCCAGACAACGAAATCACAAACAACTGACACTGCACTTGGTAGTAGTATGCATGACAGGTGTCCACAGACAAACTCATTTCTTCCTCATTGTACTTGAGACAGAAACTACTGTCATTCGCTTTTGCCGCAATAGCAAGCATAGAATCTTTGTACTTATAAGGACACCTTATTTCACTGATACCTTTCCCACAGCACTCACAAAAAACAACACCATCAGGAGTGGCTCCTAAAAAAGGCCACTTTGCACTTATATGAAGTCCACAGTCTGCAACAGAAAAATTAAGGTGATCCTCTGCAAGTGAAAATGCATAGGCTTCACGAGCTCTGCTTTCATTAGAGATATCCCAAT
>NC_090885.1:47553188-47555688 GCF_036669925.1 Montipora capricornis
CAGAGACATTAACCATACTGTGAAACGCACATGAAGAGCGTAAACACTTTTGCTCATTGAGCCACTGTTTGCTTTGTGTTTCTCTTTCATTTCTCGCCCTCGGAGATGACTTCGTTGCTTAAGGTCCCTAACATCAGATACAGCTTTACCATACTGCCCCGTTAAATTCTCCCACTTTTATTTCAAATCACACTGATACCCACAACTGAAAAAAGAATCAATTCTTAGTCTTCGATTCAGTTACATTCATCTGTTGTGGCCTTATTCAAAAACGGGTTGGAAAAGAAACATCTAATTGTAAGCAAAAAGAAATCTCCACAGACCCGATTTTTTGTTTTGATTCCCACAAATAAATTAAAATATATATATTTTTTAACAACTGTGTAACATTGTTACGCGTGCTCATGCCTTGGAATCCAGTGTATGCATAATAACTCCGATTCACATAATATTTTAGGCAATTGCATATGTAAAAAAACAGCCACATGTTTTGTAAAATTAAAAGTACACGTGAACCAAAAAGGGATCATGAGTGTATCTTTATACTTTCTCCATAGACCATTTTGCAGATTTGGCGGCCATTTTGATTTGTATTGTTTCATATAGCAATTATGGGATGCCCAGGGGGCAAATACATATTAATTTGCCCCCTGAGCATCCCATAATGTCCTTCGGAACAATAGAAATCAAAATGGCCTCCGTATCTGCAAAAAGGTCTATGGCTAAATGGAATGTTGGATCATTAACGAAGTAATCCACTTTCCTCTCCGTCAGCTTGCCGTAACCTGCTTTCTGTGTTTACTAGGTTAACAATGTCTCGGATTTGTTCCGGAGTAAGATCTACATCCTCATTCGACAACAATTCAACAACCTGCAAAAAGAAAGCAATCAAGCATGTCATTCAGCAGTTTTCAGTTAACTGACGCAATATGAATCGGACCAGGCGCAAAGAACGCAATTTACGTGAAGCAGTTACATAAACGCGCAAGAAAACGCACGCGCAAGTCTCTGGTTTATCTCCTCATAGATTTTGTAGTTGTCTATCTGTAGTTGAAGTATTCAGGCATTTTAGATGTAAGTGTTTTGAGGCAAATGAAAGCTTGATCATGGTAACAAAACTTGTTACAAACCCTTTCGACATCTCCCAAATCAAGCGTGCCATCTTGATCCTGGTCCAATATTTCTGCTATCCTCTGACACTTCGCTTCGCTGGGAGCATTTTGTAACCTTCCCACAGCAGATATCAACTCCTGCAAGCTTATTTTACCATCCCTACAAGAAAACGACGGTGTTTCCTTCTCAGTCAAAACATCCATTGATTTAACTATTTTGTACATAAACGATAACAACAATTGCCGCGAGAATGCAAAACCGAATTTAAAACCATTCGTTGTTGTCATATGGTACAAGCCCCCAACGAAACATTCACTTCTGTAGAAAATCTGATTGGGCTATTTGACTCTCAAAATGTTGAGTTATGTGTAATGGAGGATGGAACTTCAACAAGGATGTCTCACTCTAATTCTTGCTTCTTGTCAGACGTTATTCCCTTAAACGAAGGTCTAACGTTCAAAACAACAGCTCTTAGGGTAGTTAGGTTAGTCAGCTCTTAGGGTAGTTAGTTCCCCTATATCAGCTCGTTTGATAAAATTAAATGTACGGTCTTCACCAGTTGATTAACAAACCTAAGCATATCAGGGGCACCCAACGATAACTGTAGCATGCTAGTTTTGAACAAGGACACTTGTCAAGGAAAAACTTGTCATATTTTTCCATTTACATTGCCAAGGTGAAAACTTGACAAGGAAAACGTGTTAGTATAAATGGTGCTTTACGTTTTCCGAAAAGGTATTTTGCACTTTTTGGCACTAAAAAGGTCACCTTGCAGTTTCGGATGATCAAGTAGTTCGGTTGGAAGTTCTTAAAAGGTAAGCGGACGTTCTCGGTTAACGACTAATAATTTGAATTTAAAATAAATTTGAACTACGGAGTTCACATGAAGTGAAAGCAAGGAGAAAAATCCACGTTTGGATGCGTTTTTTTTTTTTTTTTCAGGCTGTCCCTAATGCTGAACTGGCAAACAGTTAAACAATTATACTACGATATTTATTATAGCACGCACATACCAACAAAACAACACCCCCAACAACAACAACAACAGTGATCTTAAACTCTGTCCTGAAAATAATTTTAAATGGCCTAAAGGAAAAGTTAAAGCTCTTGGTTTTTGGTTTTCGTGGGATTCAAATATAACAGTTTCTCATAATTACATAGATAAAGTGGAAAAAGTGAAAGCGATGTTAAGTTGTTGGAAATTTCGTAGACTTAGTCTGCTTGGAAAGCAGCCTATGTCTTGGCCTTTACATGTACCAAGAGTTCAAAACTCATAGTTTTTAATTTTAAATTCCTACATCGACGACTTTCAACTAATAGTTTTCTTAAGAAAATAGGACGTATAGATAACGAGAAATGCACCTTCTGTCAATATGGTAAAGAAAGC
>NC_090885.1:47560688-47570688 GCF_036669925.1 Montipora capricornis
GATGACGAATATCGTTGTCGATAAGAGTACAGACAACGCTAAACCACTTTCGATTTGTTGAATTTATGTGTTATCCGTAACTTACTTTTTATATCAGTAATTAAATGATAACTAATAATTATCATTACTGACCAAGGTCTCTGGTAGTTGTGACAATGTTTCCTTTAGCTGATCAACAGTGCTGACATTTTCTGGAAGATACAGTGCTCTGGACATCAACAGGAGAGATGCTGGAATTTGCTCATCCAGATGCAACTCTAACCACTGCAAAACAACAACAATCACTGTCAATTCACTTTTAACAGCAATGTTCCCTTAAATTAACTGTTTTAAATCATGGCCAAAAACCAAGCAATAAATTTTCAATTGACTGTTGCAGATTTTACTGTATGCCAAACATACAAGTTAATTTCGTACTAATGAACAAAATAGTGTATGAAATGAATCATATATTGAACCCCGGATATGAAATCAAGTGAAGCTATGATCCTTGTAGTGATGAATACAATCTTTTAGCAATTGGGCACAGAAGCCTGAAAAATTCAGGAGTTCAATGCGGTTTGAACCTCGGTTTGATTTCATATCTGCATTTCAATATATGATTGATTTCATATATCATTTCGTTCGTTGATTCATTCATAATGGGAACGTTTGTTTGTTGAACCCTAAAGTAAATATAAACTGTTTTATTTCTTTGCGCGCCTACAGGAGACCTTCACAGCTAAATAATGATGGCGCTTTGCCCAGAACACCCTAAGTGCGACCAAAATTCCAAATTTGCACCCCTAAACGAGACGACAAGCATCCCTGCCCTTTTTATATGGAAGTCCTCCCCCTCCTCCTGGGATTCTATGGTCCATACATTCTGCCAAAGACCACTGCAGATGCTGTCCATGCCTTAACGTTCAGTTTTGACCGTTTTTATGTGGCTTTCCCACGAAGAGTGCTAAGCTAATACCTATATATCATCAGTAGTGACATCATTATTATTGTCATCTCTTTCATTGAAACAGAGCGCTATGCCAAACCGGAGAACACAGGCATACTCCTACATGAATGAAGGGGGTAGTTTCTAAAGAAACTGTGGTGCTGCGTCGATGGGGAAGTAGTATACAAAAATTTGGTGATATCAACGGAGTTGATGATGTAAATTGGCCACCGTACAGAGATTCTAAAAGCTGACGTTTCGAGCGTTAGCCCTTCGTCAGAGCGAATCGAGGGATTATGGGTTACGTGTAGTTTATATAGTAGAGTAGGAGCTACGCTATTGGTAGTAACATGGCAACGTGAAAAATAGGAATATATTAGTTAAATGAAAAGCGTTCGTTAATACCGTGAGGATTAAGGGTGCCGATTTGAAAGATGAATTTTTGTTCCAGATTCTTGCGGCTTTCCGTCGTACCTAGATGTAGGGAAAGGCCGCAGATAGCTATGTGTTTTTTGGAGTGGTTAGGCAGATTAAAATGGCGAGCGACTGGCTTAGATGCATCCTTGTCATTCTTCTCAACATCGCGAAGGTGTTCGCGGAATCGGTCACCTAGTCGTCTACCTGTCTCACCAATGTATAATTTATTGCATAACGTACAGGTTATGCAATAAATGACATTTGCGGAGGTACATGTGAAACGATCGGTGATCTTAACAGATCGCTCAGGTCCCGATATCTTGCTAGTGTTAACAATGAAAAGACAAGTTTTGCATCGTGAGCGCGCGCATTTGAAAGTGCCGGGTTGCTCGTTAGTTTTGAGCGCGCTTCTAACTAAAAAGTTGCCTACGTTTTTGTCGCGTTTGAATGAAATAAGTGGAGGTTGCGAAAAGATTCTACTAGTCTCGGGATCATTTTGGAGTAATTCAAAATTACTAAGAATGATGCTTTTGACTGCGTGATTATGAGGATGGAAAGTGAGGGTGAATGGAATTCTGTCATTCTTATCTTTTTGTGACGTTTGTAGTGATGACTGTCGATCAAATTGTTGGGCGCGATGATGGCCCGCTTTGACCACAGAGACAGGATAGCCACGTTTTTCGAAGAACTGGCACATCTCCTCTGATTTGCTGGAAAAATCACTACATAGACGTCGAAGTCTAAGAAATTGAGAATAAGGAATGGAGTTCTTGACATGTGATGGATGTGACGATGAATACAACAAATAACTGTGTGAATCTGTAGGTTTGTAGTGCACACTAGTACATAGCACGTTGCCTCTAATAGAAACTTTGATATCTAGGAAAGCCAATGAAGTTTCCGAAATTTCCCAGGTATATTTAAGAGCCGGATGAAAAGAGTTGACGGAGGTTATAAATTGATCGAGTTCTTCTCTGCTGGATGAAATAGCAAGTACAATGAAAGGTTACGTTTATACAAACGTTGGCCGTGTAGCGTGGGAACTGAAGATGTAAAAGTTCCCACGGCCTGCTCCCGTCTGACCTTGTAGCTCAGTCGGTAAGAGCGACGGAGATCTAACCCGAAGGTCGTGGGTTCAATTCCCACCCTGGTCGGAGTTTTTCTCTGTCCTTTTGTGGGCCAATTTCCATCAGTAGGGCTAACGCTCACATGGTTCATATGGGATAGAAATCGAGCACTTCACATTACATTCTATTCAGTTAACTCTGGATGAAATAGCGCCGATGCAGTCGTCGATGTAGCGGCCGTAGAGTTCAGGTTTGGGGCCGTTGTACTGATTAAGAAATTGGTGTTCAACATATCCTACAAAAAGATTGGCATAGCTAGGTCCCATTCTTGTGCCCATCGCTACACCATTAATTTGTTTGTAATAGTTGCCGGCGAATGAAAAACAGTTCAGCGTTAAAACTAGTTCGGCAAGGCGGAGGAGCGTTTCCGAGCTAGGTTCTTTGACAGTGCGTTGATCGAAAAAGTGTTTAAGTGCTTGAAGACCTTCGCTATTAGGAATGAGTGTGTATTGAGATGTAATGTTGGCCATGGTAAAAAGAAGTTTGTCTTGGCCGGAGAAATTGAAATCGCGGAAAATTTGTAGTGCGTGTGTACTGCCTTTAATGTATGATGGCAAAGATTTGACGATAGGCGTCATAATCCTGTCTAAGTAGCTAGAAATGAGTTCGGTGGTGCAACTACAGGCAGAAACGATGGGGCGACCTGGGTTGTTGGGTTTGTGAATTTTAGGCAAGAAGTAAATGCACGAAGTTCTGGGGGTGTTGATGATGAGATTAGTGGCAGTGTCCGGTAAATCTTGATTAACTATAAGATTCTGAAAGGTGTCTTTGACAAGTTTTTGATTTTTGGAAGTGAGATCTTTAGGGATTTTGGCATAAAACGTAACTGTACGGCCGCTACATCGTCGACTGCATCGGCGCTATTTCATCCAGCAGAGAAGAACTCGATCAATTTATAACCTCCGTCAACTCTTTTTATCCGGCTCTTAAATATACCTGGGAAATTTCGGAAACTTCATTGGCTTTCCTAGATATCAAAGTTTCTATTAGAGGCAACGTGCTATGTAATAGTGTGCACTACAAACCTACCGATTCACAAAGTTATTTGTTGTATTCATCGTCACATCAATCACATGTCAAGAACACCATTCCTTATTCTCTATTTCTTAGACTTCGACGTCTATGTAGTGTTTGCTCCGATTTTTCCAGCAAACCAGAGGAGATGTGCCAGTTCTTCGAAAAACGTGGCTATCCCGTCTCTGTGGTCAAAGCGGGCCATCATCGCGCCCAACAATTTGATCGACAGTCATCACTACAAACGTCACAAAAAGATAAGAATGACAGAATTCCATTCACCCTCACTTTCCATCCTCATAATCACGCAGTCAAAAGCATCATTCTTAGTAATTTTGAATTACTCCAAAATGATCCCGAGACTAGTAGAATCTTTTCGCAACCTCCACTTATTTCATTCAAACGCGACAAAAACGTAGGCAACTTTTTAGTTAGAAGCGCGCTCAAAACTAACGAGCAACCCGGCACTTTCAAATGCGCGCGCACACGATGCAAAACTTGTCTTTTCATTGTTAACACTAGCAAGATATCGGGACCTAAGCGATCTGTTAAGATCACCGATCGTTTCACATGTACCTCCGCAAATGTCATTTATTGCATAACCTGTACGTTATGCAATAAATTATACATTGGTGAGACAGGTAGACGACTAGGTGACCGATTCCGCGAACACCTTCGCGATGTTGAGAAGAATGACAAGGATGCATCTAAGCCAGTCGCTCGCCATTTAAATGTGCCTAACCACTCCAAAAAACACATGGCTATCTGCGGCCTTTCCCTACATCTAGGTACGACGGAAAGCCGCAAGAATCTGAAACAAAAATTCATCTTTCAAATCGGCACCCTTAATCCTCACGGTATTAACGAACGCTTTTCATTTAACTAATATATTCCTATTTTTCACGTTGCCATGTTACCACCAATAGCGTAGCTCCTACTCTACTATATAAACTACACGTAACCCATAATCCCTCGATTCGCTCTGACGAAGGGCTAACACTCGAAACGTCAGCTTTTAGAATCTCTGTACGGTGGCCAATTTACATTATCAACTCCGTTGATAAAACCAAATTTCTGTATACTCCTACATGAGTCAACTGGACAGTAGTTACAAAATTATTGAGGGACGTTGACAACTATCTTCCTCGAGGACATTTTTTTAGAAGAATGTGATTCATTAGAACAGTATTCTCATGCTGGAGGTACATGTATCCACAACACCTAATTACTGAAAGTCCACCATTTAACAGATCAGTCAGAGATTTAAGACCAGCAGCCTTTATTCAAGGTGACATGGCTCACGTGATCCTGCCATTCTAAGACTAAGCCTCAGAAGATATGCTGAAGAAACAGCTAAAAATGCCATACATGCAGACATTTACACAATCGAGAGGAGGAGCATGACAAATTCAATTGATTCCCAGGAAAGACCCTGATGACCTGCTGAGGCACTTACTGGTCCTTAGGAAATGCAGAGATAAATATTTGATTGTGCACCAGATCACATGTTATTTATTTAGACTAGTAGTGAACCTATTTAAATTAATTGCCATTTCTCTCCTTAAAATGAGCCAGTTGTACTCAGTTCAAATCCTTTGGGAATGAAACGTTTTATTCGACGTAATTCCAATCATTTAAATGTGAATGCTACATTATCATGCAAATGCAACGTACAAAGAACCTTAAATGGGTTATGTCGTGCAATATGATGTAATTTCATGACACCCAAAATGCCCAAAAAGTAGAACGAAACATACAATACAATACATACTTAATTGACCGGTCCCCATAGGGGCTTTTCAGGGCCAATGAAACAATCAACGAAACAACAGAACACAACAACGGCAACTGGCCGGAGGCAAACCAGTTGGTTATTTACAAGTGCAGCGGGGAAGTTGAACCAGGGACAACCAGGAACAAATTCAGCGAGTGGTCAGAGCGGGTCTTGAACCCGGGATGTCTGCATCTCAAGGCAGGCGCCCTAACGACTGGGCCACACTGCCTCCTTAGAACATTGCAATAACCACTTAAAACCGTTGAACAACATTAAAGAAATACAGCAAAAGAAAAGAGAAGCATGGATGGTCACAAATGGACAAGATTGAAACGGATTGCTTTTGGGTAATTTTGAAAAAAGTTGGCCCAAGGTTTTTCAAGTTTATGGCAAATTGCCTGGATAAAGGTCATTTTTGCTCAGATTCATCTTGTTACTGATGTAACGATAGCTTTATCAATAAGGGAATTCCACATAACCATTTTAGAGTTTTAGACTCATCATTAACAAAAGATTTCCCCTCAACACCCTAAAATAACGTGACATAGCTCCGCGAGATTTGAATTGGGTACAACACTTAAAGTTAGCTAAATCGGTTTATGCAGGAATGCTAAGTAGTTTACAATCACCATCACAGAAATAGACCTACGCAAGTCACCAGCTTGGCAATGGGTAAAAAACTGTCATGCCTTTTTAGTTTTACATATGATTATTCTTATGGCACCTACAAATTTAAAAGTCTCAAGTGGAAAACAGAAAAATATGGTCGTTAAAAAATTATACAGGGCCAGAGATTTATCTTCTGTTTCAAATTCCTGTTTTACAGTTGCTGGCAAGGCCCTTTGCATCTCATAATTTCATTTGTGAATGTGATTTTGATTATCACATTGCAACTTGATCCGAAACAACTACTTGGTCTTGACAAAACAGGCCGTACTTATCATGAATTTACCTGGCGAAGTTGAGATCTTAATCTGGCAGAGGGAACACCAATGGCTCTCATACCACGTGCCTGGCAAGCTGATTGCAATTCTTGCTCTGTCAGGCTGTCAACACCTTCCCTTTGAATTAACTAGTGAACAAACATGTTATTGCATACCCATTATTAAAAATTTTATTTTATATTGTTATTCATTGATTTAGAAATAGCATTCTGCAAAGTTATCACACCAACCTTGCAATTTGCATACATGTAGGAATATCAGACAAATAAAAATATAACCAAAATTGAAGCAAAAAGATTGAACCACAACATAATTATACATGTACATCTTGAACAATGACTGTATCCACTCTCATAAATTCAAAGATGTTAAGATAAAAGATCGATAACAATGAATCTGATTGCTGACACCATAAAATACAGTTCTTAACCTTTTAATAGATAAACTAAATTTGGCAATATACCATTATAGTCCACAGAATGTGTTAAAGATTACTTGTGAATACATTTACAGTAGCTGGCTGTCAATCAAGAAACTTGAAATGCTGCCTCAATACATTGTACTAAGTACCTCCCATTTGGAAAAAAATGGTCCTGCATGACATGAAGGAAGTGTCTAAAATCGGTATGCTCTCTTACAATAATATTCAGGTTATTTTGTTTTGTTGCAAAGTCGTAATACATTAATGTTATGTCCATAATCAAAATTTATTCAATAATCATTAAAGACTAACCATGCACTTACCAGATCATCAGCTCTTAGTTGACGTAGCTTCATCCTTAACTGAAATCTCAAGTAATTATTTGTTCCAATTGTTGGCAACATAAGTAGCCTATTAATGGCCTTGAGCTGTGCACGGCTCATGTTATCTAGTGTAATTTGATCCTCAAACAGCTTAGAAAATCTAATAATGTCTTCATTGCTGGGTTGCTCTCCTTTCCTTCTTATCTATAAAGAAAAGTGACTTTAGTTTCTGCGAGCTATAGTTACAAAAGAACTAGTTAAAAAATGAGTACACAAAATCAAAATTAATTTTAATTATTAAGGTGGCTCAAACCAGTTTCAACACTCTCTTTAAAATGATTGATATTACAACACTATATCACATACATGTTACGTTACCATTATCATACGATTCTTTCAAAACAAGATGCAATCATTATTGTGACGTAATGGCAATGGGAAAGCCCAGCAAAAACACCCCATATTTTGGCTTAATAATAGTTGCTCATATCTCAAATTAAACAAACTCTTTGACCCCCATTGTGTATTGCTGAAGAATACCAGAAAGCCAACATGAAACTTTCAGAAAAGTTTAAAAAAACTCTGTGCAGCAGAATCAGAGCCACCTTAACAAAATCACAGACAACAAGGTACATGTAAGGGTAAATGTTAGCATTAGTTTTAGGTTAAGTTAAATGCAGCAGTTTATCCTTACTTAAGGAGCAGAATTTGGAGAAACTTCGTGGCCTTAATTGTCTGTATTCCAAGACACAAGTGATGTTGAAATTGGGAAAAAGATTATTGAAATCTGTGTGCAACTAATTACATGCATCTCTAGACATATCTCATTTTGGGATGCTTTCAAAATCTCAGTAATATCTTTGGGCTTCTGGCAAAATGATCAGATCCTTTGTGAAACAAATCCTTGAATTCTTCATAAAAAACCTGGTCCTTTTGAAAAACATTGGCCCAGGTAAAGGAAAGTGATACCAACCAACTTAAACTGAAATGAATCAAAACAATAAGTTTCGCCATTAACCCATTCACCCCTAAACCGGTCATACATAGTATTTTAATCTGTCCAATGCCACACAATTTTACTCATCAATGGGAAGCCCCCAGGAGTCAATGGGTTAAAACGTGTACATTCACAATAACTGATAGTATTACTTTTTCAAAGAAATTTGCAAACTCTGAAACAACTTCTTGAGTTTTCTTTTGCTTCGCTGTAACTGCCATTTCTTCAACTGTGTCCTGCAAAAACTTTGCCATCTGAATTTTTACTTTCAGTTGCTTCTTCTTGTTTTCTTCCTGTGTTACAAAAACACAAATTAAAATAATCCATGTTACCTTACAAAATGTATCTATCTCATGGCAACATATAGTTATTGGGAAATAAAAATAATTACAGGAAACAATCCAGCCATTCCAAAGAGCTTTATTTTCAAAAAAAGTTGACAGGTCTGAGCAAAAGTTTAGATGTTCGTGAATGAGTGTAGAAGTTTAAAACTGACTAGTAGATATAATTATGATAAGTTCCAGTTTGAGTTTTGATTTAGTTTAGAGAGACAACAAAGCAAAGATTTGTGAGACAAGACATACATGCACAGTTTACAGTCCTTGTCTCAGAAGACCATTTCAGATATTTAAATACAAAGGTAAGCACTTTCTGCTCAACTACTGTAAGAAACCCAAGTGTTCACCCCACCAGGGTTCCAACTTGCAACCTTTAAAGTGCATGACAGTGATATGAGAGACATGGGTCTATTCTCGATTTTATGTCACAAACTGTTTTGCATTCCTGTTTTCAAAGAAATTTTTCATCAATTGCAAAGGAGTTTGTCACGTAAATCGAGAATAGGTCCAAACCTCTCACATCACAGTTGTGAGTCCAAATTATTGCATAATAATTGATAATTTCGTGCATCTTTCCCAGCAGATAATAGCAAACTTTTGAGGTAAGAATCATCAAACACATTTGCTTTCGGTGGGGAGATCATTATTGTAGACTAAAAATATTGGAGTTTATATTTACTCTAAGTTACAGCAATCATGGAAAGCACCAGATTTTGCATTTTTTGCAATTTTGTATCTCACAGGTGATGATTTAAACATGCGAAAATAAAGATTACCCATTTATTTATCTCTCTGTCTCCTAGAGAGTAGTCCCATGCTCCAATGTGTCATATGGTTGGTTGTCAAACCACACGTCGCACTTCTTTGGAGCAAAAACAGTACTACAATGTACCTGTATTTTTTACACAAAATCAAACAGCTTTGGCCACAAAATGTCAAAGTCTCCTTTAATCTCAAGCTGGAAGTTAGTCCAGGTAAGGGCATGACAGGATGTCTTCAATGTTTTCTGATGTATGAGTTCTAATCAGATTTAATCATACAAGTGTTCATGCATGAACGGGTTATATTAATTTAAGGGTTTGATAGAGAGAGAATTTGCCCACATGTTTAGAGATTCAAACAAAGGAGGGTCTAAGCTTTTTGTCCAGAATGGGGACCCCAGTCAAAACTCAGCTTTAGCTCGTGCAGCTTGGGGCTGAAATGATGCCTATACCACCCAGAAGCGGTGACATAAATTGCATTGAAAATATTTTTCACATCATAAAAAGAATTTTGCAAGACGATGCACTAAGGAAGAACATATCTTTCAAAACTATTGTGCACGACTTTCCGATACTATTAAATCCTTACATAAAAACTTAATCGACAGAACCATCGCCAGTATGAACAAGCATGAGGAGCTTAACTTGGGTCAGGAATGTGGGTTCCCGCTGTTTAGGTAAAAAAAATTACCTAAATCTCAGTGGGAGTTGTAACAAGACTCACACTAAAAAGGCAGAGCGAGAGACAAAGGGACAGAGAGGTGTTAATCTAGTCACATTTGTTGGGCCGACTTTGTCATAAAGTTTTCAATGACGAGAAATATCTCAAATTACTTTAAATTAATTTTGAGTGACATGTCAGAATAGTCCAGAGGCACAATAAATCAATTTGAAATATTTTCTAAAACACGGTATACAACGGCCAGCATCATGCAATTAAAAAATGGAAAATTATT
>NC_090885.1:47578188-47583188 GCF_036669925.1 Montipora capricornis
TCAGTCCTAGAACTAATGCAGGACTCATTCCAATACAAGTGCCTTGAGAGAATTATGGGTATCTACTGGCAGTATACAAATGTATGATGTCCATCGATGACTTGAACAAGCTATGCAGGGAAGGATAAGTACAGTATAGCAGTGAAGAGAAGATGCTGGAACTGGCTTGGACATGTGCATGACTGATGCAAATGCAGACAAGACATCATTGTGTCACAGCACTGTCATGGACCCCTGACAGAAGGTGAAATGTTGGAAGGCCTGGAACAACTTGGTGTGGGACAGTAGAAAAGGAGAGAGCAGAGAAAGGATGAGGTTGCTACAACAAGTGAGAGCTTGTGTAAGAGATACATGTAGGGCAAGTGGTGGACAAAACACTGACCCCCAGTCCATGGACTACCCAAATGGACTACTCTAAAAATACTATTTCGAATGAGTACTGTTGATCTATGTAAGCAGCATCTCAAATAGTGCTTACTTGAGCCTCAACACCCATTTTAAACAGCATTGTTCAACAGTATTCAAGTCTAAGCACCCATTTTAAAAAGGTTACCTTTCGATTATTGTAATGTGATGGCTGATTACTTCAAGTACTGTACGGTAAGTGAAGTGAAACCATGGCCATATGGAAGAAAATTATCAAGGTACATGTACAGTGTATGTGCAATATAAGTACATGTATTATAATCAATTCAGTTCTTTCAATAGCACTCATTCAAAATGGTATTTTTAAGATTTAGTCCATTTTAGGATAGTCCATTTGGGTAGTCCATGGACTAGGGGTCAGTGTTTTGTCCACCACCTGTAGGGCAGGTTGGTGGAGAAGTGAGGGAACCTTATGCACGACAGGGAACGAAGAGATGAGCTGAGCTGCTAACGTAGACAGGACAATATTATTGTCCCATGAACCTTGTTTAATTAAAGTGCTACATGTACATGTACACTGTACCATGATTTAAAAATCCCTTCCTTTTATTCTTCAGATTTGGAAAGTGGGTTTGCTTAACACCTGACTGCTAAAATTCTGAGCTTGGATCTTTATCCAAAGGCTGATTACTTTGAGTGCAAGTTTAGCATTGCACTGTCCACCGTTACTCATGTTCAAAACTGATTGGACATCAGAGGGTTGAAACTGGGGAAAAGTGGTGTCATTTACTCACTAAAATGCTTAAAATTTCATCATGTATATGCAGCTTATTATATATGCAAAACACATGTTTAACCGTATGAAAGCCTTAATTTCCAGTGCTGCATATTAATAGTATTAATTCAGCCACATACACATGCATTGCACTCTTAAACTAGTGAGTCTTTGACGTCATTTTCTCCTTGATCCTGCTCTCTCCAAGATTTAAGGTTAGTAATGGAAGATCATTAACCCATTGACTCCCAGGGGTTCCCCATTGAGTAAAATCGTGAAGTATGGCCGGTTTTAACCGGTTTGGACGTCAAAAGGTTAAGTTAACATACCGTAGTTTTGCAACCCAAAGAAAAAGAATTGATTTTTTGGTCATCATAGCACTTCAATGGCTTTGCTCCAACGAGTCTCCTTTTGCCCAAAGGTACAACATCCAAACTAGTAATCAGTAGGTCACAGTTTCGATTCCCGCAAAGGAGCACTCATTTTTTTTCCCCTAGCAATTGGTTATTATCAATACGCTATGCCTAAATTTAATGACAAACTGCCTTCTGTAAAACGTGCCTTTTTGCATGATGCCAAACTGGAAATGCCCCAGCTGAAAATGCATTTGCTGCCCTGATTCTGATTGGCTGCAGAGATGTCAAACAACTTCACTCAGGCCAATGAGATCCTGAGGATACCATTTCAATGCCAGAGTTGGTGCAAATTTTTGTGGATGAGGTTTTTGCTCTTTTTTTTTTCCCAATTTTTGCTCTTGTTCAGCTGATCATATTGTAGCAACAACTTTCCATACATGTACCATAATTTATGCTACATCTTTATTAAAAAACTTTTCTTATCAAATGAATTTCTCCAATTATTTGCCTTGATTGTATTGTGTATTGATAATAATGTCTGCTTGGGTGCAAATAATGCTAGGAGGGACACAAATAAACTACATGTATTTCATGCCCTCCAAAGTTATGAGATTGTCCTATTAATTTTATTTAATGGAATTAACATTTCACAATCTCCTTCCTCATAATAATGGGGAGAATGCACTGTTCAAACAATTTCAGTCCTAGTAATGTCCCAAACTATTGCTATTACGGTATGCTGTTATTACTGTCACAAAAACCTAGTTCTAGAGCACCCAAACTACAGAAGGTCACAGGTCTGACTCCTTCCTGATTTTTTGTCAAGCATACCGAATAAACATTGATAAAAAGATACATTAATTTTCTTGATATCTGATTGGCTTCTGACACAAGTGTCCACAACCATTTTGAAATTTGAATAAAATCTACATGTACATGTAAGTAGAGATTTTATACAAATCATTAAGATTTCAAATCAATGAAATAACTATAGTAATGTTACAAAAAAAGCCAATGTGGTTAGCCAAAACTGAATATATAGCGCACAAAAACTATGAAACTTTATAGGGAATGGTCAATAGACCTTTGCATGGTTTCTGATGCCATGTTGGTTGGGGGCAAACACAGCTTAAATTACAGTAATCTATGAGAATGTATGCTTTTGCAATGATCACAGATGTGCTGAAAACAGGAAGATTAGTTTTTGTAAGGTCTATAAGCCTTAATGTCTCTGGTAAGCTTCACCTTACAACAACGATATTAACTTAATCAAGTCTTAATAGACAAGTTCATGTCCTTGAGTGTATCATGGGTAGTCAGGGAAAGATGGAGAGAAATTCAAAGGTTTGACTGGAAGTTCAAAATGACGAAAAGTATTCATGGTATGCAATTTTGGGTTTTTTTATTTTCTAGAACAGAAGATATGCTCAAAGGTGCAGCAGAATAAAGTTGGAGTTTCTGCCATACATTTACTGTAATTCCAAAGGTACAAAATTACAGAAAATGTATGGAAACAGAAAAACAACACTTAAAAATTCTAAAGAATAGATACCAAATCCAGTTAACCTCAGTTGTGAACTTGAACTTATTTGTTTGGTTTATGAAGGCAAAAGTCTACAAAAATAGAGTCATGGCCAGTTTATTTTACTTTGAATTTCCATACAAACCTTTGACTTTCTGGCCATGTTGCCCTGATTACCCATGATGCACTGAAGAGCTCGTCTATATATGGGTAGGTATGGTGATGTCTTTCAACTTACCTAAAACGGGACAAACTGACAGGCCACAACCATCCTATTAAAGTACAAAAAGTGAAAAATTCAAAAGAAAAAATATTAAAAACAAATACTTTTAATAAAATAAAGTTCAACTCTCTGAGATAGATGAATTGCATAAGCTATTAAAGTTCATATCAAGCTCTGTATCGCAATTTAAGAAGTAAGATTGAACTTGAAAGCACTTACTCTTGCATGCAGGATGCCGAAACAAAATCATCTTCAGGGTCCACGAAAGTCTGAATTCGGTCAAATAATTATTTTTTGCAAAACATTAAAACAGTAGACAAAAGCACACTTACTGCAGATCTAATTGGTAAGTAAGAGTGCTTTGTAAATGATGTACTTAGCAGGCCGCTGACCAAACTCCCGTGGTCCCACGCACGCCAGTCCCAGGCCTCACTCATTCAAATCAAGTCAAAGAGAAACTCATATTATAACTCATATAATACGAGCTGTAAGAACTGCATGCTAGCGTGCAAATAGAGCACTCTATTTTCATACCATATATGGTATATTCCATGGACTAAGCCTCATTCACATTCACTTGTACGCATTCACCTTCACTTGTACGCATTCGCCTTCACTTGAACGCACTAACCTTCACCTGTACGCACTCACCTTTTCTTGTACGCACTCACCTTCACTTGTATACTCTCACCTTCACTTGTAGACTCTCACCTTCACTTGTATACTCTCACCTTTAATTGTATACACTCACCTTCACTTGTACGCACCCATCCTCACTTGTATGTACTCACCTTCACTTGCACGCACTCAACGTCACTTGCGCGCACTCACTTCCACTTGTACGCTCTCACCTTCACTTGTATGCACTGACATTCATTTGTGCTCACTCACCTTCACCTGTATGCACTGACATTCCCTTAAATCCACTCACCTTCACTTGAAAGCGCTCACCCTCAATTGTATCCACTCTGCTTCATTGGTATGCACACACCTTTACTTGCACGCTCTTATTTCGAGTCATCTCCACTGTTTGGTTCAGATAGTTAGGAAAAAATGTTTGAGCTCATTTTCGGTATTCCAAAGGAGCATTTCTTCTTCCTACAGCAAACAGGTAGTTATATAGTCTCCTTCGCAGCCGTTTTTTGCGTGACATCCCAAAAAACGAACAAATGCATTTTACTACAGCACGGCGTTTTCCGTCTACAGACCCGTATAGAATGAATGAATTAATTAATTAATGAAAACTTTATTTAAGTGTCTATGTCTTTAGCTATAAGCTAATGGAGGACACTGTACAATAATACGTTGAATAATAATAATAATAATAATGATAATAATAATGAGTGTAGATTATATAATTAACAACATCTCATATCCAACAAGCGCGAGTGGAATAATTGTTTTATTAAAAACGCCCCCAAAATATAGAAAACTAGACTACAATAAAAATAAAAAGGCCCAAAAGGCCAATTGCATTATCCAATGATCCAGTTTTTAATAATTATTATTATTATATGGCTTGTGTTTGTAGCCGATATAACGCGCGCTCTGATTGGCTAATTGTGACTGAAGGCCGATTACGGGCTTGCAAAAACAAAGCAAAAGGTAATTAAAAAGCCATATAATAAGCCATATTATTATATGACTAGCTCCGTGAGCGGGCAAGATGAACCAAATCGCGCGCTCTGATTGGCTACCCGAGCGGGCAAGATGGAGCGATACTGCCCGCTCGGGATTTCTCGCTTGGTCCCGCAAGAT
>NC_090885.1:47588188-47638188 GCF_036669925.1 Montipora capricornis
CTAAGGAAAAAATCGCAGGTTACGTGGCAATGTCTTGTAGATGCCTACTGTACAACGTTGGTAGTTTAGGGCGGTCTAGCAGTTCTTGATAGGACGCTGATCTGGTTTTGCACACCACTCTAAGCGCTCGTTCCTGAATCAGCTCGAGCTTTCTCCGATCCGATGCATTGCAGAAGTTCCAGACTAGATGGCAATAGGTCAAATGGGGCAGAATCGATGACTTGTAAAGCGAAAGGTGAAAATAATCGCCAACCGGTGTTTTCGGCCCCTTTAAACTTTTTACGAGGCCGTTAAAAGTACCAGAGGATAACCATTTTTCTAGGAAATAATAAATTGACCTCTTCAACTTGTATGTTTTGTTTTTCCCATTTCAGACCACGTGATGTTACTGTAGAGAACAGTTTCTTTCAAATGTTGTCTTATGCGCGCGCTTAGGGTGCGTTCGATTGACCTTATTCCGGAATAGGAATATATGGAATAGGAGTTTAAAATCCTTCACTTTTACAGAGCTTCACATTTAAATTGTCAAACCCCTGCTAAAATGTTATTTTAAACACATCTTTATTACCCTTGTTGCTTCAAAACGCCAGACATACCCTTTTTAATCATCACCCCTTGTATTCTTATTCCGGAATAGGGTCAATCGAACGCACCCTAATTGCTGGCGAGCCTTAGAGAGGCAGCAGCCTATTCTTGATATTAGCGAAAAAAATCAAAATTTGTGGGATGTAAGATCGGAAGCATGCGCAGTCGATTGTGGTGTTATCATTTCTGAAATCCGGGGTATTGATACCCGTTATGACGTCACATGCACATGGAAGGGTATCTTACAGCCTCACAGCCTTCGAGTCGAGTACTTTTCCAATGCGCCGTCGTTGATCATCATTCAACCGTACATGTACAGATTTTGAACCTCTTACATTTGAATACCGAGTCAAATTGTTAGTGGGTTGCCAGTATGGCAATCCCAGTCGGGAAGTGGGTGGAATTTGTTTGTTTTGTTTTGTTTTTTTTTTAATTTTCCGTGTCGGTAAAAGTCTTGCCTGTCACTCCCCTGGTAAGTGGTGTGTTTGTGCTTAGAGCCTTCTGCGTGTATTTTCTTAGGATCGAGAGGGTAGTGGAAATGCGTAGATTTCTCTGGTGGACACAGGAGAATCGTTAACTTAGCCTGCAATGGCGTCGAAAGTCATGTAACGCGAATGCCGTTTTAGTGGATCCTTAAACAAAATATACCCTTATGGAGCTCAATAATGGTAAGTCAGTTGGATAAACTAGGCAGGCGGTGAAAAACCAACACCTGGAATCTCAAAAGCGTCGAGTAATGGACTTCGACAACAATCTATCACCCGTCGAGCTGAAATCAAAGTGAGCTCTATTTCTAAAATAAGTTTTACCAAGTGAGCGGTTAGGAAGAACACTGAAACCAAATGGAAAATTCTCTGGTAACTTATGGGTTCAACAAAGACAGAGAACGACTCGAACACCCTACGTGGATCTGTGATCAACTCTGCATAGTCTTTAGGTAAAAAAAAAATAACTGGAAAGAATTATTATTTGAAAGAAAGCTTGTCGTGTGTTTTGTGCTTCATTATTCAAGGAAAAGGTTTTTCATGTAAATGGTTTGATCCTGAAATTTAGTTTGTTGCAATATTGCGCATATTTGACACGATTGGGTTTCTTCTCTTCACGCACGCAATGAAATAGAAGGGGTTTTTGCCTCTAATAGCAAATATGTTGTTTGTTTCAAAAAATTGTTCGCTGGAAAAGGTGGCCTTTATGAATTCATCATGTTTTATGATATACGAACTTAACTGGATAGTTTTTATGGCAATAGTAAAGCATTTTCTTGTCAAAATGAGGTTAGCGTCTTTCTGGTGTGTTAACTGACTTAAATCGTGAGTTTGTATTTGCCGTCTGCCGCGTAACCTTGATTTCCACTCTCAAAATTACCTCCAGAACCTACTTTTTGCGTAGAATAAGCTTTTAGAATGATGTTCTTGTTTTGCATAAAGCAAGCTAACAAAATCTATACCTTGCTGAGTTCGCATTTGTTAACGTTAATAGTATTTTCGGTCCGATGCTTCTGTTTTATGACGGGTATATTGTTTTGGTCTCCCATCCCAACACTAACCCCGCTGGACAGCGCTTACTTCAATGAACTTTGGTATTACAAAGCTGTCAGATGTTCAGAGGGTACGCTTAAACTTGTGGTGAAAAGAAGTTGTGAGGGAACTTGAAAATTATCAACATGTCAGCCCAGAAGCCAATGTTTCTCGCTCCTCTTTCATTTGTTATTCTTCAGAGACTGGAATGCTGTAAATCAATACCATACAATTCAGTGCCTTCTGATTTTCTGTAACATGTACCACAGGCAACCCAGTGTATGCTTCACGGAAGCATCTCGTTCTTCAACGTCTTCAACGGTTTGAGCGAAGAGAAAATCAGTTCTCTAGCTAGACCACAAGCAGTCGTCTTTCTTTCCTCAGAGCCATGCACGACGACTACAATTATTATTTTATGCAAATTAGTGGTAAAAATGAGACGTGTCACGCAATTGCGCGCTCAACAACCGTATCAAAGAAAAATAACAGACTGCTCGCAGTCTATTTATCAAGTACGACAATAAATTTAAATGAACTACGCTCAGAAGAAGAAAATAAATGGTAATCGAGAAACAATGGCTTCAAAGCTTACATGAAGTTCAACTTCTTTTTCACGGCAAATATAAACGTGTACTCTGAGCGTCTGACAGTTTCCACGTCAAACCACAGGGGACCCACACAATCTGTTTGTGTAGCCGATTGTTATTCTATAGTAAATGTACTGGATTTACCGTTTGCTTCACCTATAGCGATATATCGTTAACTATGTATGTAAATCAATGATAAATAAACGTTGAATTACCTTACCTGTGGTTTATATTCGTCCTTTTACCTCAAAAGCGGTTTTTTGAGCGATTTTGAATGAATTTGAGTTCGCCGTTGACTGTTCCATATATAAGAATGGAACGAATATAAACCACAGGTAAGGTAATTCAACGTTTATTTATCTCAAAAAGACACCTGTTTATTTTAACTGGAATTGCTCTACTTAATGGTCCACCATTGCTAACTTTAAGTTCTTGAGAGAGCTGGATCGAGGAGAAAATGACGTCAAAGGGTCACGGTCAACACTCATGGCCATCCCTCAAACTGACATTTCCCTTTTTATTTAACTTACACGACGTACAATCTACTTTAGACTTCAAATCTACTTCAAAGAAACAAACGTTTTAAACATGCAGAGAAGATTCACAACGCATGGGCGAGGCAAGGACTTAAACCCAGATTGATGGCTTCTCCTTACAATTTCCGATATCCACTAGGATAACGAGATCAGCGCGGTTTAGCTCAAAAACGCTATTTCTTGTCGATCTAAATCTCCAATTCTGCCAGTTTTCATTCTTTTTACAGCTGTAAGCTATAAGTGTTGACCAAGGCTCACTAGCTTAAGAATGCAATGCGTGTATACGCCGGAGAATTAATATGCAGCACGGGATTTTTGGGCTTTCAGACTTTAAAAACTCGCGTTTTGCATTCACACGCTGAAATTTGAGCTTTTTACCCCACTTTCCCCTGCATCCAACCCTCTGAGGTCCAATCGGTCAGTTTTGAACGTGAGTAGTGGTGGACCATGAAATCCAAACCTTATGCTCAAAGTAAACGGCTTTTGGATGAAAATCAAAGCTCAAAATTTTGCCAGTCACAAGGGCGTACCTAGGGGCGGGGGGGGGGGGGGGGGTCCTGTGGTGCCAAGTCAAAAAATCTCCAGAGAAAAGATAGTTAGCAGTATACATGTGGTTGTGTGAAGACAAGTCAAAAAGGAAATCAGCTAACTGGCTAACTTCCGGTTGCCGTCTGCGTGCCGTCTCATAAACGTCACGTGCTTTAAGCTAGCCTCCTAGCTTGTAAGGGATTTGAACTAAGCGCACGGCGTGGCCACGCACGTTAATACTTAGCGTCTCGTGACACCTTACGTCGAAATCAAATCAATTGAAGGACGCCATTGGCTAACTCGTGGATGAATGAGTATTTTACGAGCAGGAAGCTTGCAGTGAACTTGCACTTTGTCAGAAGATGGTTAGTGACATGCAACTTAGTTCCCTTCCGCAAAACTCAGTTGGTTGAGCCCCGGGCTGTGACACGGGAGGTCGCTGGTTCGAATCCAGGCCGAATCAACACTCAGAAACTTAAAATAACTGAGGAGAAAGTGCTGTCTTTGTAATATCATCTGCAAATGGTTAGAATTTCAAGTTTTTTCGGATAAGGACTATAAACCGTAGACCCCGTCTCACAAATATCTTCTATGTTTATAAGCAACCTCGTTCCCAGGGTCTCTCTTCTCTGCTTCCATCGTCGTTGAAACGAGGTTGGTTCATAAGTTCCCTGTGGGACGTTAAAGAACCCACACACTATTTGAGAAGAGTAGGGGGTGAAGTTCCCGGTGTTGTGGCTGTCCTCTTCTCTCCAACAGAATTGGCCGGTCTGACGGTGATGTCTCGAAAAAGGCGTGCGGTGTTGTATGAGGCCACCCAAGCAGAAACAGCCATGAGTCATAAATGGACTTTGCCGAGTGCTGGAATATGTAGACGTCAACGAAGGCTTCCAGATTCCTGAAACTTTGAAGCGTTTGGCTTAAAAACGACCTTGGAAATTTATTTTGCTAATGCCCTCCCAATAGGCGCGATATTCTTCCTAGCCCGTTCAGTATTTTTGTTCAAATTTTCCCAAGCCCGTTCAATTTGAAGTTCCGGTACTAAACTCGTGAAAATCATGAAAGTTATTCACAATTGACTCAAGCAGTATTAAAACTTAACCGTTTTGTTAAAAGGTGAAAGTCAATGTTCGGATCAACAGATCGTTTTCACTGTCACGCAGCGAAAACTAAATTCGAAACTCTCCAATGAATTAGCCAAGAACTCCCTGGCTTTGCATTGGAGGTGGGGAAGCGCCCTGGGGACGAGACAAGAAACGTATTGATTTTTCACGTTTGTGGCAAATCGCCTGGATAAAGGCCGTTTTTGCTCAGAATCGACTTTATTTGCGGTGCAACGATGATTTTATCAGTAAAGGAATTCCACATTACCATTTTCGAGTTTTAAACTTGTGATTAACTGAAGATTTCCCCTAAACACCCAAAAATAACGTGACATAGCCCCTTTAAGTCATACATACATACTTTATTCCGGCTCCCTTATACAGGGCTATTCTGCCATAATGCAAATAAATGGTAAAAAACATAAAATCTATAAAAGGATGAGATTAAGTCTACCTGATTAATTAGGTAAAGATAAGACGCTAAATAAGTGATAAAATTTAGTAATCTATATACTACGAAATAATGACTATAAGAAATGTTGGACACTGACTTATTTGAACGTCAAACGACGTTCTCAAAAAACTTGGTAAAGACGTTTCGACCGACAACCTTCGGTCATCCTCGGTTTGAATTTGAACAAAAAAGCGACAGCTTCTTTCAACGGTTCATATTTGCGTATGTGCGTGCCTACTACAAGCCTGAGTACACGTGATCTCTGCGCGAGACGAAGAACATTATGGAAGTGAAACATAAATATCTGGAATTTCTATATGTTCATTCCCCGCATTCTGGTCTCTCTTTGAATGCCAAGCCTCCAGGAAAAGTCTCTTGTGATAGTCAACTGCCTTGTCAACTATAGTGGCGTGGTCAAAGTCCATATTATGGCCAGATTGCTTTGCGTGTTGCGCAATTTTAGAATTGCCGTCGCAAACACGGACAGCTCTTCTATGTTCACTAAGCCTTGTGGCAAGAGCTCTATCCGTTTGGCCATAATATGCGAAATCGCAGTCAAGGCAGTTTACTTTGTATACAATACATCGAGACTGAAACAAGGTTGGTTTGTCCTTTGGTCTTGAAAAGATTGTGTGAGTGGTTTAAAACCCGGTTTTGCTAAAAGCAGGCCCGCGGCCCAGCGGCCCGCGGCCCACGGCCCACGGCCGGGAGGAAAACCGGAGTACCCGGAGAAAAACCCTCGGAGTCAGATTGAGATCGACTGAAACTCAGCCCACATACGACCCGAGGCCAGAGTTGAACCTGGGTCACAGAGGTAGGAGGCACGGTTGATGACCACTAAACCACTCTGACTCCCCTAGAATCCTTGTTTCTGTTTGTTGTTGTAAACAGACGAAAACAACAGAGAATGACAACATTTTTCACTTAGCAACATGCAACGAAAGAAAGGATCGAAAAGGATTGAAATGATTATTAAAATGGTAAACGAATTCAAACTCACCGTCTTTCATTTGCGCGCCCAAACCCGATGCAAATCTGAGCATGCGCGTGGATTTACCGCTGGACAACAAAACTGTGTGGGCCTCCGGGCCACCGGGCCGCCGGGCCTTCGGGCCGCCGGGCCGCTGGGCCGTGGCGGGCCGTGGGCCGCGGGCCGCGGGCCTGCTTTTAGCAAAACCCTTTAAAACCAACTTTGACTCCGTTGTTGCGTAGCACTCTCGACACTCTTTCTGTTACGCCTTTCACGTAGGGTAGGACAACAAATGGTGTTGTTGCTTCATTTGTAGTGTTGTTAGTGTTGGAGTCGCGATGCCTGGCTTTGCGTGCGGAGTCAAATTTCTTGATAAATTGCAAGGGATAGTTGTTGTTCATCAAGACTTTCATAACATGTTGGTTTTCTTTGCGTTTCCCTCTATTTGTTGACGGGATTTTCTCCGCTCTATCAAGGAGTGTATTAACTACTGATCTTTTGTGTTGATCTGGATGATTAGAGTAGAAATCAGGATATTTGTTTTTCTCGTGGTAACCGTACTATAAAAAAATATATCTATCTTTGCACTGTTGAATAGTTCCTCATTTTCCAGGGATAGTAGAGCGAGCGAAACATGCAATTAATTGAGTGTGAAAATCAAGCCACGCGAGAAAGGCGAAACGCGATCTCGCGCAAATACCTTTGAAATCGCCCTAAATCAGCATTTTTCCAGAACCGTATTTTGTGCTATCCATGGTGCTAATTATTGACTGGGGTGTGCCAATGTTAAGTTATGCAATAAAGCAAGGCATATCATGCCGTGAATTCCTGCGAAATAGTTTCAACACACTGATTTGAGCGCATAGCACCGCTGACGGTCTCGTATTGTTTGCCTAAACGTCTTGTTTGCCCGCTTTCGCTTTCGGTTTACATTAATTAATCTTATCGTAGCTTGGAAGAAACCTCCTGCTTGTTTGATTCGATTGTTGGGTTTTTTTGTCTAGTTAGCGCCTACTGGCGAATGATCGATCCGTATCTGTGAAGTCAGCCAAAGTTAAGGTAAGCAAAATGTTGCGTTTTTTGTCTGATATAGTTAGTTTAGGAAACGCCTCTGGAAATGCTTTTTCCAAACAGTTCTCTGCCGATAGAAGACGCATAGTCTTTCCGTTGAATAATGCACATCATTAGCAGAACATATTCAAATCTTATTTCATATGTCCAGTCTGCATGTTTGTAATTGGGTAAGCCGGAATTTTCCGTTGGAACTATTTGACAATGGTCTCTATTTTAATATACTGAACATTTCTCATTTAGCCAAAGGTTTTGCTTCATAGAGGACAAGAAGATAAAAAAATTGTTACGTTGTTTTAGGGGAAGAAATCCAAAACTAAGATTTGTTTAATTAAATGCACTCTCCTTTTAGATCCTGTAGATCGGGGCGGCGGCAAACGTCGTTCAATTGCGGTCATTTTGAAGGCGTTGAGCAACTGGCCAGATATGTTTTTGATCTCAGTTGAAGATCGCAAACGGTAAGAGAATTTTATGTTTGTTCTTTTTACGCGAACTAGACCGAATTTTCCATCGAAATCGAGAGTCCATTTTCACTGTTACATAAGGCTAGAGCAACTTTTCGCCTTGAAATGTGGCATTTCAATGCTCACTGAGGTGGACTGTGCCATGAATTGTATTTGAGATCGCCACGTAGCCATGTAGCTGAACTGAGGGATAAAGGGCGATTGTTCGTTTACCCCAATTTCATCTCAAGTTTGTTTATTATCAGTTGTAATGGAGTGAACCTTATTACAAGTTTGTACCTCTGATCTCGGGAATTTTGGAATTTAGTCACGTTTTCGGTTTTCTTTCTTATGTTTTCTGATCCGGGTCGGCTTGTTCGAGTTGATCCGTCGTGGACTGGCGGTCCGAGTCAGTTGATCCGGTCCGACTTTTGTATCTGCCTCCGCAAAAGGCCAACGAGGGCTCTTTTCATGCAATGTCACGTTTTATAAACGTTTCCGTTTATGACTTCGCGGATCTGCCGCACTGATTGCCGGTTTATTGTTCCGAGCGTTCTGGATATGATCTTTCACTGATTTCTGACTTAACCGTACAATTAAAAGAAAAATGCACTGAAGCAACATCTCCGAGCCATTTGGGGCAGCGTAAGCAATGTTTTCAAGGTTTTGGTTACGTTAGGAAATTAAGATCGTTATTTTACTTTTTTGGCCCAATTCGCGATAGCGTAAGACTTCTTTATTTTGACAAGGATTTTGTCATCACCAACGCTCAAATGCGGATGGTCTGTCGCGTCTTTACAAAGTTCCGCATGAAGAAAAACTGGACAAACTATCGAAGTGTTTTTTTTGTCAATAATCTGTTGTAGAGGAATATTTCTTGAGGAGGTAATCACATGCCAAGAATGCACATCAGTCAATTAAACCTTTTCGCAAAATGTAACGATGCTGAGGATGGGGTGGTAATCGCATGCCAAGAATGCACAGTCAATTAATCTCTTTCACGAGAAGTAACAATGAGAAGGTAATAACATGCCAAGAATGCCACTCAGCCATGGTCGTATATGGTCAGACAATCACCGCAAAAGTTTCACACCAGAACTGGTGCAAAGTTTGGTGAAACTTTGCACCAGTTCTGGTGTGAAACTTTTGCGGTGATTGTCTGACGACACACGACCATGGCTTTTTCTGTGAAACTTTGCACCAGTTCTGGTGTGAAACGTTTGCGGTGATTGTCTGACGACACACGACCATGGCATTTGCTGTGAAACTTTGCACCAGTTCTGATGTAAAACTTTTGCGGTGATTGTCTGACCACACACGATCATAGCTTTTGCTGTGAAACTTTGCACCAGTTCTGGTGTGAAACTTTTGCGGTGATTGTCTGACGACATACGACCATGGCATTTGCTATCAAACTTTGCACCAGTTCTGGTGTGAAACTTTTGCGGTGATTGTCTGACGACACACGACCATGGCTTTTGCTGTGAAACTTTGCACTAGTTGTGGTGTGAAAGTTTTGCGGTGTTTGTCTGACGACTTACGACCTTGGCTTTTTCTGTGAAACTTTGAACCTGCTCTGGTGTGAAACATTTGCGGTGAGTGTCTGACGACATACGACCATGGCATTTGCTATCAAACTTTGCACCAGTTCTGGTGTGAAACTTTTGCGGTGATTGTCTGACGACACACGACCATGGCTTTTGCTGTGAAACTTTGCACCAGTTCTGGTGTGAAACTTTTGCGGTGATTGTCTGACGACATACGACCATGGTTTTTGCTGTGAAACTTTGCACCAGTTCTCGTGTGAACCTTTTGCGGTGATTGTCTGACGACACACGACCATGGCTTTTGCTGTGAAACTTTGCACCAGTTCTGGTGTGAAACTTTCGCGGTGATTGTCTGACCACACACGACCATGGCATTTGCTGTGAAACTTTGCACCAGTTCTGGTGTAAAACTTTTGCGGTGATTGTCTGACCACACACGACCATGGCATTTGCTGTGAAAATTGCGCCGATTGTCTGACGACACATGACATGCGATTACCGCCCCATCGTCAGCATCGTTACGTTTCGCGAAAAGGAGAGAGGGAATGGTTTCCATTTGATTGAAACAGCAAGATTAATTTTCGCGCAAACGTCCTTAAATGCCGAGTTGTTATAGTGCAACACCATTGGAAAAAGAAACTATACTAACATTTTGACTCTGTGTTCATTGCGTTGTTATTTGTTTACGTGTCATTTTGATCGCCCTGCAACTACTTCCCAAGGTTACATTTTAGCGTGAACCACTTTTTCGAGAAACTGTAAGTACAGATTATTATTATTATTATTATTATTATTATTATTAATATTTATTACTATTAATTTTCATTTATTATGTAATTATTTATTACTATTGATGTTGAAACCTTGCTGGCTGGCTCATAACGTACGCCACCGCTCGCTGGCAAACGCTATGCGCTGGTTAGCAATATGTGTCATTTTGTATTTTAAAATTAAATATGCTGGCTGGTTAAAAGTCGTCTCACACGATGGCTGGCTGGGAGTTTTATATCCTGAAACTCTTGCTCGCTGGCAGTGAAGAGCAGGTACTTTTTTCCCAGGAACGTTAAATATTAACGAAGATTGACGTAGAAACATTGTAATAGTTGCTGCAACATTATATGGACAATTTTGTCAAAAATGGTCGTTGGGTACTCCTGTTCGTCTCGCGCAGAGATCACGTGTACTCAGGCTTGTAGTCACGCACATACGCAAATATGAACCGTTGAAAGAACCTGTCGCTTTTTTGTCAAATTCAAACCGAGGATGACCGAAGGTTTTCGGTCGAAACGTCTTTACCAAGTTTTTTGAGAACGTCGTTTGACGTTCAAATAAGTCAGTGTCCAACATTTCTTTTTGTCAATTAATAATTAGTGAAACGAGGCTTCCGGTCAAGTAGGTGCTTGATTCTATTTATGGGGCTTAACCTAAAGATACAGCTAGAAGCTAACTCAGTGATGTGTTTGTTATAATTGAGATTTGAGTCGATCTTTACTCGTAGATCTCTAGTAAATGGTACTGGTTTAATCTCCTGTCCTAGAAACATAACAGGCAGCAAAGGTGCATGGTAGACTTCTTAGCAATTGTGGGACGCCGACAAAAAGGACCTTCGTCTAGTCCCGGGGGGGTGGGGGGGGGGGGTTACTGCCATATATGGGCTATGTAGGTATGTGTCGCTGTGAAGGGCATGGTTTTCAAGCAGTTTACTCTAGCATAGGGTATATAAATCAGAGTGTTTGGGTCTAGAATAGGGTATCATTTTTCACGAAACTGACCAGTTGGTTGAAGATTTTATCTAGACTAAGGAAACCAGGTATTGGTACTCAAAAATATAAAAAAATGAAATCGGCAAGTTTAAATTTTCACGACTCAGCCTCAACAGCGATGATAGGTGACCATCATAAAACGCTACTGGATATTATTAACTGTCAAAAATCGGGATTCAGACAGAAATCCTTTTTTAAGAAAGAAGTGATTGTGGTATAATGTTTTGTTTTGGCTTTGCTTTAGACTGTACTAGTGACCTCAGTTTCGGGAAAACAGCTACCCTAGGATAGGAGTGATTTGGAGAGTTTACTCCAGTATAGGGTAGCAAAATCCAGCTGAAACTAGCTCTGGTATAGGCTGTATAGGCTAAGGGTTCCAGGGTCCCAGTGGCACATCCCCACCCAGAAATTCCTAAAGTACCCCCCCCCCCCCCCTACCCTCTTGGGCGTCTAGTCAGGGTTTATGAGTAGCGTGCAACACCATCTTCAAACAATCCTTTGTAACGATCCATGAAAAGATGACTCGGGAGAACCGCGATCATTTGTCACGCAAACACTTTTGGACATCGATAAACGTTTCAACAATTCCCTTTGTTAACAAAGCCACATGCAGTCAAGGGCTGCCAATTTGTTATTGACTGGTGGTCACCAGACTACTCTCTTTTCGATGTGGGAGATTTCGCGAAGGCCTGAGAAGGAAGAAGAGGTGTGAGTAAAAAATCTGTCGAAGAAGAGTATCTTGAAGTATCGGAGGAGTCTCACAGGTCGTCACAGCGAAAAGAAAATTATGGATTTTGAGAAAGGTTTGTTTCGTAGTAGTAGTAGTAGTAGTAGTGCAAAGATTCTACTTCTGTACTGGTCTGTGATGTGTTAATATTGCAACGAAGGGAGATTTAAATTATTTTACTCTGCTTTTAGTTTCCTCCTCAGGTCAGTTTAATTTGGTCAGTGTAAAATGCAGACTGCAGACTGCAGACCAGGGGTAAAATGCAGACTGAGGTTATAATGTAACTGTTGAATATGCCCAAACCCTTTAGAAATGCTCACAATTAAACCTGAATATTGTTTTAGGCCTAATTAGGCCAAAGGTTAGCATTTCTAAGGGGTTTGGGCTTTTTCAACAGTTACATTATAACCTCAGTCGGCATTTTACCGCTGGTCTGCAGTCTGCATTTTACACTGACCGGTTTGATTTTACTCGCTTTCTATTTTCAGGAGCTATATTTTCGCCCTTGCCGAGGACAGTCAGAGGGGCTCCGACTGTATTAAAAGGCGATCCCAAAGGGAAAAACTTTCTGTACACAAACGGCACAAGCGTCATAATCCGCGACATTGCGGTGAGTTCACGAGTTAATTTCGGAATTGCTGTTTGTTTTTTCACGCAAATTGCAGCTCTTATTGTATCTGGGAATAAATGGTGTTTACGTAATTTTATGTTAATATTGCTCGGAAATTGCCGTTGACTTTTCACAGTATGAATGCGTAGCTTCAGGAATGCTTGGTCAAGTGGAATTTACGGAAAAGCAATGTTCATTGTCTGTTTTTTTATACCTTACACCTGGATGAAATGAAAGTTGCTTTGTGCATTGAAGAAATCGCAGTGTTTGAGACATGACCAAGTATTTTCCTTATAAGGAAAAGTTCTCACTTGAAAGTTTCACTTCCGTTCCTGACCTTGTTTGGAATTTCACAATTAATGTGGCAGGTTAACTATCAATGGAGTTATTTCAGTAGTTCAGTAAGAATTAACGACTTCCAAAATCCTGAATTCAAGATTTGGACTGCCAAAATCCTGAATTCAAGATTTTGGACTGCCAAAATGCTGAATTCAAGATTTTGGCAGTCCAAAATCAGGATTTTGGGAACTTAACTAACTCTACGACATAACTCTATGAAAATAACTCAGTAAGAATAGCTGTCCCCTTAATGTGGGTACACAAGCGAATTAAAATTAAGGATGTTCGCGCGAAAATCTTCCCACATTGAAATTTGTTTCAGTTCTTGCCTGAAGTTCGGTCATAAATTATTTATTCCAAAAATGAAAAAAAATAGAGGGGTCACCGACTTTGTTTTGGAGAAAAAGGCAAGGGAAAAATGCCCCAATTTCGATAGAGAGGTCATCTTAACGAGATGTAGCCTCATCTACTCATCCAGTGCTCGACCTTAACTTTTTTGATCGCTTGCCCTGGGACTACTTGAACTGAAAATTTACTAGTCCTGAGTAAATCTCTGGTAGTCCTTCCTGATTGCAGCATGGCAATATTATTTGCAATATCTTTTCGCCGTCTTTGTAAATAACCCAAGGAAAAGTGTTTTTGCTTTCAGGGTGGAAATGCCCGACTTTAATGGTTCGATCCTCTTGATCATATGAAGATTTCTTGGTCGCTTCATTGCTCTTGCTGTCTTTTGTCTCCAATGTCTTTTCTGCGTCTCCACTACTCTCTTTATGGCGTTTGTTTGGATAATCTCTGTTGTTAAACTAAAAAAATAGGCCTCTAATCTCTTCATGATAAGAACACAGGCAGTCGAGACAAAGATGATGGGCTGGGAGTTCCTTAGTGACCAGTCCCAGCCTCAGCTTTGTTTAGTGTTCTCGCCTCAGTCCTCGCATTGGACTATCTGTTTTCGCGATCAAAACGTTGCAAGGAACGCATTGAAACAACATTTACAAGACGTGTATTTTGTTTTCACCTAATGTATTTTTTTGAGACATTGCAAAAACTAATTACAAAGTAGTTACTGGTCCTGTGACTAGTGGTTCTAAGTTTCTACTAGTCTAGAAGCATTTTGCACTAGTCCAGGACTAGTGGACTACCGCTAAGGTCGAGCACTGTCATCCGTCGAAAATCATAAAAATAAGATGTTAGAGTGAAGGTTTCTGTCCATAGAAAATATAGGAGTGGGTTTTTTAGATAATTACATTCTGCTGGGGATGTTGTAAATAGTAGAGTTAGTCCTGAATGAGCGTTTTCGCAAGTGCTACCCTTTGTAACCACTACCGAAACTCACAACAAAAGGAAAGAAAAAATTTTAAAGTGCCACTATGACGAGAACCGCATATTTTCTATCGAAGCCATTTTAAGACATAAATAAGTAGCCTGCATGAGAAGAAAAATGCTCTTTACTATTTTCAAATATCTCTTTTTGTTCCAGAGATATTCAAGTTTTTAAAATATGCAAATTAGCCAAGTGATGATGTCATACAATCAACCAAGTTTTGATCAAATATCACTAATGCCAATTTGCATCAGAAATGTTTGATTCTTTGCAGTAAGATTCTACTAAATATGCTCCACAATTTGAGCTTAACAGTTTCGCAACATACTGAGTTCCAGACCTCTCCAATATTGAAGGCATTTCTGGCCACCTTTGGTGTTCTAACAACCATGCCAGCTGTGAGATACATAAGAATTGAGCCTGCAATTGTTTTCATGGAAAATACTGGGCTTCCATTGAATGAAAAGCGATCAGAACAAAAGTACATTCTATATTACAACATTTGATGGCATTCATGAAGACATGATTTCATTTAAACTTGACACCTTTGGAGTTATTATACTCATTTGGACAGCTTTTTTGGTTTCTGGGACAACCGGACGACCGCGGATGTGGATCCCTGTATTTGGCATCCCCTTTGGTCTAATATCACTGACCTCAAGTAGTTTTCTAGACAATCTGGCTCTGTTAAACTTCGCATTCCATTTTTTAAAACTTGATTTGCTTCAATTTATCAGTATTGTTGTACTACTGTATTTAATCTTGAACTTTTGATGTCAGGGTTTTGAAGATATCATTTTTGTCTTCATTGAGCAGGTTTTCCTGTACTCTTCCATTAGAACTACTCTATGAGAATTTTTAGCTAGGGACATTTCACGGAGCCCTTCGGGCTCCCAAGGAATTATGAAAGATACGATGTGACGAATTTACTGCGTATGGATATTTTTACTGGGCGTGCCATCGTCAACTGACATTCCCGTTCTGTTGCTAAATCAAGCTATTGTGCAATTGTCAGGGACTGGGGTAAAGTAAAAAATTGTTGTCAGTTTTCATGTTTGAAGAAAAAGACCGTCGCACACGCAGTCGATTCCCTTATTGATGTCAATTCGGCACATTGTATCTTTCATACTTCTGCTTCGGAGTCTGTAATCACCTTTGGAAAAAAAACATTTCAAGAAGTCTCAATGAATGAGGAGAGGACTACTCAAGAGAGAGAGGCACAGAATTTGAGCACGTTGTCTGGTGTTATTGATCCGGTCCGAGTTTTGTCAATCTGATCTGGTCCGGTCCGATCTGATCCGGTCCGGTCTGATCGGGGTTTTGACAATGGCCTGTTACATGTGAAATCATGTGGAATGGCCTTTAAACCAATTGTTTCATACAAAACTGTAACCACCAGCATATTAAACCTTTTAGCCGCCTTTATCTGCTAGAAATACAATAAGCCAGAGTGCCTGGCCAGGCGACCGGGTAATTTTTCTCACTCGCCCGAAGCCAAATGTTAGTCGCCTCAGGCGACTGGGTGCCCTTAGAGCACAGCCTTGTTTAGTATTACTTGGAATGATACATAATTATGATACCTTGCCTTTTTGTGTTTTGTTTTGTATAGAACCCAGCAATTTCAGATGTGTATACACAACATGCAAAGGATGCTACTGTTGCAGCTTATGCTCCTAGTGGATTTTACATTGCATCAGGGGGTAAGCTCAGCTGTCCAAAGCAATGTTAATTAATAAAGTGCAGATCGGTAACACATTCTCTTGATTACTGCTGGGATAAGGCTTGGTCATGAAATACCAAGAGGCTTTCATGCAACTTAAATTTACCTATCATTCATTAGAAAAATAATGTCTGACTGATTTAAGGTCATGGATAGTGTTTCTGTATATGAAATTTTTCATATGTTTGAGCTGTGGTTGTGAAGTTCTCAGTGAAAGTAATCATTGCATTTAATGAAGCAACTTGAGCAGTTGCACTGTGTGATTGCACTGCACTTTCTCTCCCATCTGAGCTATCAAGCCAATTACACTGTAACAAGCCCCTAAACGTCTGTGGAAATTGTAACAGCTGACCATGTGACAATGATGTGGTTAAGTTTGAGGCTTATCACCACAATAGTAGGTGCCGTCCTTAAAGTGTGAAGTAGTGTCTGCTATTGGACATTCATTGCACTCATTTGATGAGCAGCCAGGCTAGAAAAGTGTATAAAGTTAGTCCCAGTAAATAAAATCCAGTTGCATTGGCATTCTCAGCGGTTGCAACATGGAGTACTGTAAGATTATACATGTATATGTTGTTGAATTTGCATCCATTGGAAACTTGAAAAAAATCTGAGCTCCAGATGGGATTTGAACCTACAGTATGAGCCCCGTGATCTAGTCGGATGCTGTAACCACTGAGCTACTTGAGACTCTGTAGGGAGGGGTTTGGGGGGCTATAGACCCTGAGTAAAAACCTAAAAAAAAAACACACCCGAGTCATTAAAAAAATAAGTAACTATTTAACATTTCATTGTTTGGAAAAGCAAGTGATCCTGTTTAAAATGATGTTCCCATCAAGTTCCATACATTTTCAGATGCTGCTGGAAAAGTGAGAATCTGGGATACCACTCAGGAAGAACATTTACTCAAATATGAATACCAACCCATCAGTGGTGCTGTAAAAGATATTGCTTGGTCGCCAGACAACAAGAGAATAGTGGTAGTTGGAGCAGGGAGAGAAAAGTAAGTGAAGCAAATGTACAGGACATTTCCCTGAGGTCTTTTACTGGCATGGTAAACAAAATCTTATTCTATCCTGAGTACATGTATCTTTCTACAATGCATAATTATGTTTTGGTTCATAAAGCGGGTCAAAGTGATGTTGTTTACTTTGATTCCAGTGTTCGGGTGTTCCACAGTGTTTAATTAGCCATGAAAATTGACAATCATGAATGATTAGGACTACGAGACATCAAATTGTGAATCAAACTGTCAAATTTGAAGGAAGAGACAACTCTTGACGAGAAAACCACACTCGTTTATTGAATGAAGTGAAAACGAGCCTCCTCGGCTTATAAGCACATTGCTAACATTCCAGCATAAAGTTCACACACATTCTACACAAACCAGGTTGAAAATGAATCTTTTTGTAATTACTTGTACATGTGCAACTGTAACTGTAATTCTATTTTGAACTTCAATACATGTACATACCAGTGTTATGGACATAATAATAGTCAGAATGGAAAAAAATACCTAAACTTACTAAACATCCATGTATCAAAACATTTTTGTTGACTGTCGCAAGTCTGCATGATACATGTACACATGATTTTCCGGTGAATAACCAAAGCAAAATGAAGAGGGGGAATTCACAGGATGGAGCAAATTAATGTTTGTTATTAAATCCAAGGAAATTACTCCAACACAATATGCAGCATAAAACGTTACATGTAACTTAACCCATTGACTCCTGGGTAAAAGTTAAGAATCAGATCCCACCAATGCGTCGGCCAACGCACCACCAACACACTACCGACACATCCGCCGACACACTACCGACACGTTGGTCGACACACTACCGACATGTTGGTCGAAATACTTACTCTTTAGAATTTTGTTACTTGTTTCAGTTGGAAGCAAGAACAACTTCATAAGGAACGACGTAGTCAAAGGGTTAAAACTCTTTAACATTTATAGAGACACATAGCATGCAGATTGCCCCTGTTTCAAGAGTTTCACAACCAAACCCGTGAATTTGGTTCCCCTGATAAATCCTTGGTTGCCCATCTTGAATATCCTATTACAGTTTTTAGTGTGCACCTTTGGTTTTTCATGGAAGTCTGGATTCAAGTTTTGGTATTTTCAAAATGGTGTCTTCGATCTCCATTGTCTACACTGTCCCCTGTTTTTTTAACTTAACCCCAAAAAAGGGAGAAATACTTTTCAAACCAGAGGTCAAAATTGAACTACAACATATGCATATGCTGGTCACATGATACTGGTCACATTGGCATACATGGAGGGGTGGATGGTTTTGTTGTGTCATGGTTTTGGTCACGCTTTGAAGTAAAAACCTCCTTTGACGTTTGTGGTAAAAAACAAATCGAAAGTAGCTAGTTCAGCGTTGGCTGTGCTCTTATTGACAACGATACTCATCTTCCCAGTGGTCAAAATCTGTTGTGGACTCACTCAGTGCACAACATTTTGACTACTGTGATGACAAATATCGTTGTCGATACAAGTACAGACAACGCTGAACCACTTTCGATTTGTTAAATAACCTTACTCATTTATGGTGACTTATCTACAGTGCACATATCCCGTTAAAAGAAAACAAAGGTAAAACAATAAACTGCAGGATGCTATGACCAGAATGATGATAAAAGTATAATCATATACAGGAAAATTTTATCACAAAAGAGCCATGCAGATCCATTAAGCTCTAAGCCAGTTGCTGTAGACTTTAAATGTCAGATAAATTGCATCTTTTGAGAAGCCTTCAAAGGTTCAGCTCAAGGATTGCTGCATTACCTGGTACAATAACTGTGTTGTTATGGAGCCGACAATGAGTGGAGAGCAGAAGAGCGTTGTATACGGATTTAATATATAAGTCCTTACAGAGAGTCGGCGGGGAAGTATATATTGAAATGCTATACCAGATATCTAAGCTCTTATAACAAAGGCGCGGTTACAATGTTCTTAAGGGGATTAAGGGCTAATCCCACAATAACATGATCATTTTTCTTGGCAGGTTTGGTCATGTATTTTTATGGGATAGTGGCTCATCAGTAGGTGACGTCAATGGGCATGTTAAGGCTATAAATGCAGTAGACTACAGATCTGAACGACCATTCCGAATTGTCACTGCCAGTGAAGACACAGAGGTTGGTCTCTTTGCAGGGCCACCCTTCAAGCTTTCTCATTTCAACAAGGTATGTAGGCAAACCCACACGATGTACCTCTTACACGTACCGTACTAAGGGCGCGTTCGATTGACCCTATTCCGGAATAAGAATACGTGGAGTGATGATTGAAACAGTATGTTTGGTGCGTTTCGAAGCAGCAAGGACAACAAAAATATGTTTAAGATAGCATTTTAGCGGATGTTTGACAATAATTTTTATGTGAATCACCGTTAAAACGAAGGATTTCTACCTTGTATTCCATGCATTCTTATTCCGGAATACGGTCAATCGAATGCACCCTAAAGAACTATCATATTTACCAATGAATAAGTTGGCCTTTTAGTACACATGTACATGTACCTTAAAGTCGGCTTAAATAATAACCATTGAATATGTGGGTCAAAGAGAGTTGGTAGGGTTATTGAGTTTATCGCAATCTTAGAGAAAGTGGAACATAAATTAAGGTAGTCCTGTGACATTTCCCTCAAACCCTGACTAGTTTGAAATGGTAGCAGAAAGTGAGAAGGTGAAGTAGATTACAGAAACCTTTTTTTAGGAAAATATGGCTGTAGACAATAATAATAACAATTTATTTTTATCATTTTGAAGAGGGCTGCAAGTTTTCAGTTTTAACTGGCTATCATTATTTTCTATTTAACAGTTTCTACATCTTAACTGAGGTGGACAATACATTAGTTAACAACTAAAGGATAGGCACAAATGTCAAAACTTCAAGGCTTGGTTATCTTCTAGTATATTGTTTGGAGATGTACTTCATTTAGTTGATTCTAATTTAATTAAGTATGGATACAGGGCTCATGAAAAAATGTTTTCCCAACAGAGTCATACCAACTTTGTGAACTGTGTGAAGTTCTCCCCAGATGGTTCGCGCTTTGCTTCTGGAGGTGCAGATGGCATGGTAATTTGACTAAATGATTGAACTTATTGTGTTACTTACATGTAAAGTCTTTTTATTGCAATTTAGTAAACTATCAGGTTTCTGGAAACTTTGCAGGAGGCAACTTGAACATTAGGTGGTTGTTGTTAAGCAGTCTGTCAGAGTGACAATGACTGGTTCATGAAGAGTTCAAGCTTTAATCAAGTTCCTCCAGGTCGTTCTGTCCTTTGCTTGGCTGCTTCCAAAGATCTACTGAAATTTAATGTTCTTCTGCTTCAGGTTTCTTTTCTCAATGTCCTTGATAATTATTTTAGCCTTCGGTAAGAAAAAATACACGAAAGTGCGTGTAAAAAAATACAGGCAACTTTTTCGCAAGTGCAGTGAAAATTTACACACAGGCTCATTAAGTTTGTGTATGATTATTAAAGAAGTGACGTTATCAAGAGTTTGTTTTATTCAACGGTTTTAAGCTTGACTGGTTACTTTCTGAATACACTCTTCCTTTCTGAAGCTTCACTTTTACACAATTTTTATTGGTTTCATATCCTACACATCTCGCGATGTGATTATAAGAATAAAAGATTCACAACAAATTGATTTTCTTCAAATCCTATTAATATTTTTGGGGTATTTAAAAGGAATCTTTGCTTAATATCTCTTAATCAAGCTACCAAAAGTCGTGGAAAAAGTCGAGAGCGACAACATGACATAGCGATATGGTTGTGGCAAGGAAAAGTTTTATTAGTGGATTTTCCCTCTACTATCAACTTTACGTTCACCTACGATTTATCTCTCAATGCAATATCTTATATTTTGTTGAGTTATTGCAGTGGTGCTTAAATTATAAACAAGATGTCATATGCTGACACAAGCTTTGCATTGCGTGAGTGCAAGGCAAAAACAATTGTTTGTCGAGTGTGTTTCCAAACCAAAATTATTTTCAGTTTCCCTTGGTAGGTACAGGTAAAGGTACACCTTATTTAACGTCGGAAGTTCCTAAATACTCCCTAGAGAGTATTCTCCCAGGAAGCCAATGGTGCACTCATTTTACCCCCCTCTTTCCATCAGTGCTCCATTTTAAGGGTATTTAAAGCTACTTAGGCTACACTGAAAGGAAAGAATATCGAAACAAGGATGTGAGATCCGGGGATCGAACTTGGGACCTGTTGCACCAAGGCCACGCACTAACCAACTGTGCCACCCTTGCTCCTTAAATCCTATTATCCTATTATCCACATGATGACGGCGAGGAAATGTGTTCAATTCTTACACATTTCGCTATTGTGAAATTTCTCAGTACAGGACTTTGCTCTGCCTACCTTTCTCAAATTCAGTACAATGGTCCCAGAGGTTTTTATTGAGCCGCGAGAAAGCCATGAAGCAGCGAGTAGAGAAAACCTCTGGTTACCTTGGACTTGAACTCACTCTCATGCAGACGCCAGCTGTCAAATGCATCAAATTGATAAATTATGAAAGGAACCAATAGTAACTTAGTAATCACGCATAATCTCGGTATTACTAATCCAACGAACCAATAATATTGACTTGCATGTTTGTAAAAGTAGCAACCAGTCAGAGCCTGAAGGTCAGATCCTGATCCTGGCATCTGCATGAAAGTGAGTTCAAGTCCAAGGTAACTTTCTCGCAGCTCAAGAAAAACCTCTGGGCCAAGGCCCCCTAATGTTAACCAGGGCTCTATGTTGGGGACGTCATTTGCATAGCTTTGTAAATAGATTTGTCATGAAGATTCTGGTTCTTGTTTGTACTGAATGGTGTAACTTCAACAAAACAAACTAATTACATCTTTACACAAGTTTTTACTGACTTATATGTAAACAATCCTGAGAAGTTAGTGTTTCATTGTAATAGGTTTTTGTTTGTACAACTTTTTACTCAAACCACAAAATAAATTAATTTGTGAACAATCCTTTGTGCTTCTATATAGTGAAGGTCATGAAATCTGACCGATGCTTATGAGAATGTGATCTTGAATTCGCAGATGGTTTTCATTGCGCTTAATCTAGTTTCTGATTATTGCGAGAGTTTTCGTGACAACTATAGACCTACAATTCTATCAAACCAAATTTAGGTTTATTACTGGGTTGCCAGTATGGCAAACCAGTCGGAAAATGGGTGTCATTTCTCCGTTTTTCCGGTGTCAGGAAAATGGACACCTGTCTTTCCCCCTTGGATGTATCTTTGTTTGATTTCAAGGGGTAGTGGAAATGGGTAGATTTTATTAGGCATAGAGAATACAAACAATGGCGACGAAGTGGATTTAACGCAATTGGTGTTTTATTGGATCTTTAAACAAAATATACCCTATTGGAGCTCAATAATGGAACGTCAGTTCGATAAACACAAGCTGTAAAAATGAATATCTGGAAACTTAAAAGCATAAATAATGGCCTTCAACAACAATAATTGCATCTTTCGCTGTCGGATGTCATTATTGAACCATTGTTTTTAGTCCAGAGGGACACTCTCTTTGTGGAATGTTTGTGAAGCCGTTCAAAAAACTCGCAGCATGTGTTTTATTGGGTGTAAAAACATTCGGCTATTGCCTCATGTTTAAACCCCGATAAAACACAAATTAAAATGTGAAAACTGGTTTTTCCATGGAATTTATTGAAGTTTCTCTACATTGATTTTGTAGTGAAATCCTCTTTTGAATTTTGTGTTCGATTGGAAATCCGAAAAGATCCAAATTTTAAGATGATTCAGTATATCTCAATTAAACGCACACTTAATTTGTGTCTTTTCTGTGGGAAAAATAAACGCAGTTTGGGTGTATGAATAACGGAAGATGCGTTGCTTATCGGAATTACACTTAATTTACGTGTAATGCTTGTGTAAATATTTACACGTTTCGCACGTGTATTTCACATGTATTTTGCTTGTAAATCCACCATTATTGCTCACATTGTGCGCTTATGTAAGTGCTGCTATTCCTGCGGCCTGTACTGTATCTACATTATCTCCTTGAGAGGGCGCATCATGAAGGTGTGTAGCTTCGTTACTTGTGACTTGTAAATGGTCCAAGTTCCTGCATGGTAAAGGAGTGTACTGCGCACAATGGCATGATACACCTTACATTTAGTCCTGATGGTAAATAATATTATGTTGGTTCCTTCACAATCTTTTCTGAAGCCTTACCCATTCTCAGGGTGATTTCTTGGTCAAGTGTTGCAGATTCTGAGACTGTGCTGCCTAGATAGGTGAAATTCTTGGACATTGTGAGCGGTTGGTTCTTCACATCGATTGGTATTGGCACATCAACACTCAGGTTTGTAAATGGTTGGTAGAGACTCGCCGTCTTTTTAATGTTGATCTTAAGACTAAACTGTTATGTGGCTTTGGAAAATTTGTCAACTAGGACTTGCATATTGGTAGCACTGTGTGAAACGAGTCCTGTCGTTTGCGAACAGGAATTATCTGATGACTATCAGGCTAGTCGTGGTTGTAGATTTCAATTTTGACACATTAAACAGGTTGGCTTCCCTCCTAGTTTGGATGTATACTCCTTCCGTGATGTCTTTGAAGGCCACTTCCGGCATCGCTGCCAGGTAGATAGAGAAAAGTGTGGGTGCCAAGATGTAACCTTGCTTCATTGCATTGGTGACTTGGAACCCCTTAGAACTGGTGTTGCACATAGTGAAACTGGCCTGCATACCATCTTGAAGGGACTTTACTATGTTGATAAACTTATCGGGCAGCCATACTTCTTGAGAACAGACCCTCAAAGGCTTTGGTGAAGTTGATGAACACCATGTACAAAGGAATGTTCTGTTCGATGCACTTCTCTTGCACCTGGCACAGTTAGAAAATCATGTCCATTGTGCTCCTTCCATTACTGAAGCCACACTGTGACCCAGGCAAGTTAGGTATGCATTGAGCCTATTTAAGAGGATACGCAAGAGAAGTTTGCCAGCCGGCTATTGAGAGTATGGAAATACCATGAAAGTTCTTCCCACAGTCGTTTGTATTGCCTTGAATAATCAATAAGATCAAATTACATCTTAAAGTTTGTACCTGCAGTGAAGCTTAGTACACAGTGGAGACAGCAAATGAAGTTGAAACAGCAGTGTGAAATTTTCTTTCAATGGAATCACAATAGAAATGATGTCATTTTCTTCTCTTCCCTTCTGGTCTGCTGGCTATCCAGCTACATGTATCCTCTTCAGTTGAACTCCGGAATAACCCTGCTTTCAAGTCCTTCACGCAAACTTTTCATACTCCTTATTGCACCCACCACCCAACCCTAACTGCCTCACTTTTTGTGTTAGTGCATTACACGCTATGTCGCCGGGGTGTAAGAGCGTAAGAGTGTAAGATTGTCAGTGGTGCCAATAGGCCCACAGCGCATGCACAAGTCAAAAAAAATAAACAGGTCTGTTGCAAGCGTGCTTGAGTTTCAAGAAAGTGAGCCCCAAAATTGGCAAAAATTTATGACGCTGATGAATAATAAAGCAGCTGCTAATTCCAAAATGATGGAATTACCTGGAGATAAATAACGTCATCTAGGATAGTAAATTTTTGACTTTGCCGAAACAATGGTGAATGTTAATACTGTAAGTATTGTCAGTATTGTATTAGTTTAGTACCAGGTAGCAGTGTATGTATGTATGTATATTAATAAGTATTGTAAGTATTGTTTTTATTAAATAAAATATTATTTATATAAAAAAAAAGAAACAATCTTTTATGGTGAACCTCAAGAGTTGGGCTATTGTTATCTTTGTGTTGAATTTGCCATTTCTTGTCAAACTTTAAAACCAATCTAACAATGTGTCATTTGTTTCGAATAAACATGCAAGGTAACTTGATTGCGGCGCCCGCTGAATTTGATGTCACTTTCGATTTTGCGATTTACTTGTGTAGCCAAAAGTACAATTGACAAATTGAACGTAGGGAAAATCTCCCAAAATGATTTTCGCTGATGGTAACTTTTTATATTCATGGTTGAAAATTTAAATTGTTTTCATGTCACAAATTTTGTTGTTGATGGCAAAATATTTTATTCTGGATCGACTGTTCTGAAAACTTCCTTCTGCTGTTCCTAAAAACTGTGTATTGATATTTATTTACTTTGCATCAATATTTGTTTTGCATAAAGCAGGCTAACAAAATCTGTACCTTGCTTAGTTCGCATTTTTGAGCGTTAAAATAGAATTTTTGGTCAAGTGTTTCTGTTACAAATTGGTATATTTGGTCACCTATCCAGATACTAACCCCGCTGGACAGGAGTTAACTGCAGTGATCTTTGTATTAGAAAGCTGTCAGACGGTCAGAGTGCACGCTTAAACTTGTGGTGAAAAAGAAGTTGAAAATGCTCAACATGTTAGCCTCGAAGCCAATGTTTCTTGATTCGCTTTTATTTTCTTCCATCTTTTTGGGTTTTGTATTTTGCTAGTAACCGCATGTCTCAGGGGGCTATTTACCCAAGACATTTACCATGGCACTATTATTATGCAAAGACAACTTGAATCTCCTGGAAGACAAAATGCAGAGCTCTCAGTTGACAATATGGAATAAAGCGCTGTGTTACTACACTATCACACATACGCAATGTGTACCTATTTTGACATGTATACATTTCTCTAAAGAATTTGTACAGTTCTGTTTTAAACTCCTTAGCCCTTCCACCTGCCAACTCGAATTACTTAAGTTGGTGCTGAGAGCAGTTCCTTACTAAAGTGGTCTCCTTCACAGACAACCAGACACATCATCTGACTGTTTCTTGTTGTTAAAGAAATGCCCCCCTCCCCCTCCTAGAAAGAAACTACCAAAAAGTGGAGGTCCTTAGTACAAGAGTTCTTCACAGTATAATGTAAGTTTAGCAGTTGCAAAGAAGCCTGATAAAAAAAAAACGCAGGCTTACAGGGGACTCAAACCTTTTTTCTACTTCAAAAATGCCTGTTAGCTTGCGCAGTTTAGATCCTAGGCTTTGAGTGTACTCAATGTACCTACCTCCAGCTTTGTTGTTGACAAGTTGCGAATTTTGTCTCAGTTGTGTGAAACATGTCAAAAAGCTAAGGTCACATCTTGCCTTAACGACTGTATGTTTTGCTTGACAGTTAATTGTATCTCAAAAATCCTACACTATATGGGTTTACCAGTTTCAGCAGTTGGACTCCTTCAATTTGACTACTGTTGCTGTGATGTGGTCTCATTGATCAGTAGTCCATTCAGAAGATTACGCTAAGGTGACCACATTGCTGAAGGCATGGCCAGACCACAACACCAGGAACTCCATTCCCTACTCTTTTTGTCTAGTGTGTGGGATCTTTAACGTCGTACAGAGCTTATGAACATTGAAGAGTTGCGAAACAGGGCCTGCAGTTTATAGTAGTTGTCTAAGAAGACTCGAAAGTCTAACCATTAATTTTGCGGATGTAATTACAAAGGCAGCACTTTCTCCTTAGTTATTTTAAGACCCTGAGTGTTAGTCTGGCTGGAGTCGAACTCACGACCTACCGCACGGCAGCCCGATGCTCAACCAGCTGAGCCACTGGTGCACTCTGACAACCCACCCACAAGGGTTTCCACAAGTTTCAAACTTTTGAGTCAGCTTTTGTCCCCATCCACACTGATGCATTGCATGTCTTGTTATTGACAAGCAATGTTTGTGGTTCTGTTTCTACTACCATTCTTCATGCAATCTCATTTCCATGAACCCTACTTTGAAGTGGCTGTCATCCAGAATACTATTGTCATCACAATTAATTTTTTGAATGACAACATCAGAGTACAAATTACTTACCCAACATAACAGAATTATGGTCTCTGGCCAATTTTGCATTTAAAGTAATGAGAAGGCTGGAAAACTCAAGGGGCAAATGCCAACCAAAATTTGAGATACCTATCTTTTTTATAGATATACATTTATGATGGAAAAGAAGGACAAAATGAAGTCTGCTTAGGAGGTGGAAAAGCACACAAGGGAGGAATTTATGGAGTGAGTATAGTATCACACATGTAAACATCTTACATGTTACATGTGCTATTTTCTTTGCAATTTGGACATGTCTTGGATTCTCCCAAAATATAATTATGTTTTAGAAAGGGGTTTGGCTTTTACAAGAGAAGTTGAAATTTTTGTTCAAAGGTGTCTAGAACAAAAGAAAATTTTGCACAAATTCTGTAATCAGTTTTTACAGTAGCTAGTATTTAGTAATTTTAAACGGGACCTGTAATGCAATTGATATGCATAAATGAGGTGAATAAACTCTGATCTCATTTCATCACCAGGAACTGTACATTTAATGACTTTATCGCCAGTTACCAATGTTCTTCTGAAAGGCCAAAATTTAATAAAAAATGCATTTGGTCCTCTGCTTTTACTGGTTAGACTCCTTTGAAACCTTGATGATGGAAGTGACGTTTTTCTTCAGTGGGCCTGCAAATGCTCCAAACTAACCAGTCCCATGGGGATTAGGTAGTGCTTTGAATTAGCCATACAGTCCTATCATATAAGATACGCCACCCACAGAACTGACATCCAATGTAGTTTGAAGTGGTAAACATGTTTCCTCCATGAAGATCAAAAGGCGTGGCATCATAAATATTTCTGATTAAGCTACAGTATGTTCTGTAAGAGCATCGGAATCCTAAACAACAAGCAAGTGCCAACAATTCCTTGATTCATTTACCTAGTGGTGGATATTTTTCTGAGCTGCGAAGCGGCAAGGTAAATATCCACCACTAGCCACTGACACTGAGGTGAATAGTTGTTTTAGTATAATTATACTAAAACAGTGAGATAGTATAGCACAAAAAGATGATTTTAACTCATTTATTCCTGCAAAGATCACAACATTTTCGGGCGCAAATTCCGCTGAAATTGCTCAGAGTTGAATAGCAAAGGATATAGTGTGGGCGCATATGTATGAAATGAAAGTCCTGTGGGCATTTTTTGCTGAAAGCAAGCCACTGCTTTAGATATGTCGAGGGGACTCTAGGGAACAGGAAAATACATGTTGCCAGCTTTGCAACCTGCTTTGAGGTTTTATAGGGGTTGTTTTAGAAACCCTTGTTAGACCTCGCATGAAAACGAGGCTACGGAATAAAACACACCCTAACTTTGTTTATTATTGACAAATCGTCGCCAAAATAGCAGGAGAGACGTAAATCGTTATCGTTGATATCATGGACACATACGTAACCAGTGTTTGTCACATGACTGAATGAGCATGGAAGCGAGGTTAGTTTACAAAAATAGCTTTTGACCTTTCGAGGACTTTCGACATTATTTTTACTATTTCATAAAACTTAAACAACACGAAAAATGTTAATTTTTAGTTTAAACTACTCCACTTTTGCTGTTACGAGAGGTTCACGTAAACTTTAGCATGAAAATGAGGCCAGATTGTTGTTTTGGACATTAATACAGGAGGAAGAAGTATGCAATACTCTCAACAAGGCTATCCTTAAGATCCTTTTGACAGTCTTACAGTTCACACCGTAAAGACACTGTAGAGTAAGCAATTGGACCTCCTAATTCTCTTTCCTTTTTGATCAGAAGACATATTTCCTGACAAAGATCTGCGTAACTGAATGGAACTAGGACAACCCAAAATTAAGAGAATTTAAATCTGAGCTACTGGCTAGTAGCTGCTCAGAATTTGTAAACAAAAGAAAAATCTTACATCATTCCACACTTGTCATTACCATAAAGACCTTGCTTACAATTTTGATGCTGGCAAAGGCCATCAAAACAAAATTGTGGGTCCTGAAAGGAAGACTGTTATCACTTTAGATATGGGCCTCTATCAACAGATGAAAAAGGTCCAGATGGGCCGGAAAGATCTTGAACACTTGATTCTTCATCCTGGTGAGTTGCGCATTCTCATGGCGCAACTCTGAACAATTGGGGGATTTATCGAAGACAGCGGCATTGATCTTTGCTGGAGTGAGGCTGACTTATATGGCCCTACAACTGTGAAGCAAATAGTCGATTGTAATCATGTCAAAAGAGGTCAAGCATCTCACATGGTTACACTTTAAGCTCTGTTTGTCATGTACCAGATTTTTTCCGTTAAGAGCGAGAACTTCTAGAATGTCTCTGGAAATTTTAAGATCTCGCCACGGCTTGTGTCCAAATTGTAAAGAGTGAGGTGCAGAAGGTGCATGCTGAGATGGTTGAAACCATCCAGTCTTCAGATGTCATTACGAGATGAAGGCATTTGATTTGGTGTTTTGCAAGTATATGATAATGGTTATGGACATGATGTTATTTATATCGCCAGTTAGAACAGGAGACTGGCTTCTACATCTGTCTGTGCTTCAATCGTTCACGAAGTATTTCTTTGTGTATGATTGCCTAAATTACCCCCTGCACCTTAGAAGAAATGGGAGTCTAGCCAAAGTCAGACCCCGAAAGTTATGAAGAATTCCTCAGTGAAACTGGGTCGTGAACAAGAACCAGGTCACTGTATTTTGTGAAGTTGGAGCTGACAATGCTCTTGAGCATCTCAATTGGAAGATGAAGAAGTGCCAGGTGGATTAGTTGGGATCACCTTGAACCCCAAACGCTTGAGTAAAGATTTTTTGATAGCTCCTGAACTTTCCCACTTATTAGTGCAAGCCAAAGCATGGCAGGACTTTCAATCTTTTTCTAGGGAAAGCTGTCATCATCATGCTCTTACAACTGATGCGTTTATAGTCGCGAAGAGAAAAGTTTAGAGAAACTACTGACTACAATGGAAAGTTTTGCCAATCCATTTGATCAGGAAAGTGACACATAATTCAACCTGGTAACGAAAGATGTGATTCCAGAAAATGTCAAGGAGGATCTCTGCGAGCAAAGTATTATGGGGAAAGACTAGTCCACAGATTTGTAGAAGAGCAGACAAAAGGACAAAAAGTCAACCTCTGGGACCCCATGAAGAAGCAAAAGCTCTCCACTTGGAAGACTGCAGGGAAAAAAATTAAAGTAAGAGTTGACAACAAGACTGTAGAGCTGAGCAAAGATAGGAATTTGTTTGTGAGAATGATCTTCGTATACAAAAGTCGACTAAACATTGATATATCAAAGAAGCTGCGCATACCTATGAGTTTTTCGTGGTACCAAGGTGAGTGTCTGCAGCCAATGGAACACTACTTCGCTGCTCCCGCAAAAGTACCCTGACGGATATTTCAAAGAAGTTACCTGTAGATGTACATGAACACAATGACACTGGTGTCAATCAGAATGGTCAGCATACAGAGGTGCAAATGAAAGTCTCAGTTGTAGTTGTAGACAGTTCCACAAATCGCTGCCAGTGTAAAAAGAATGAACTTAACTGCAATGATCTTTGTGGATGCTCAGACAATAGAGAGTAATGTAAAAATGTGCTTGATGACGATTCTGATGAGAGAAATAAATAATAAAGAAGAGGATGATGATCATGATGATGTCGCTGACGTGTAGACTGAACACGATTTATCTGCTGCTTCTAGAAGAAAAAGAAGTTATAGTACTCACTATGAGGGAAATTTCCACTTTCAATCACAATAAAAGTAATTAAAAAACGTGTTAATCTAGTTCTCTAGATTAGCCACTGAAAGCCTCGTTTTGATACTGTTGAAGTTAACGTGACCCACATGTAACAGCAAAAGTGGAGCAGTTTGACCTAAAATTAGTATTTTTCATGTTAATGTAGTTATGGAGCATTAATAGTATTGTCAAAAGGTCAAAAGCTATTTTTGTTAACTAACCTTACTTCCATGCTCATTCAGTCACGTGACCAATTATGTGACAAAAAGTGGTTACGTATGTGTTCATGATATGAACGGTAACATCGATTAGTGTCTCTCCTGCTATTTTGGCAACAAATTGTCAATAATAAACGAAGTTAGAGTGTGTTTTATTCTGTAGCCTCGTCTTCATGCGTGGTCGAAAGAGGGGTTTCTAAAACATCCCCTAAAAAGCCCCAGAGTAGGTTGTAAAACTGGCAACATGTATTTTCCTGTTCCTTAGGGTTCCCTCAACATATCTAAAGCAGTGGATTGCTTTCAGCAAAAAATGCCCACGGAAATACAGATGCTGCCAGACTAATATCTGGACTTTGAGTAGCCAATCAGCGGGCACGTTTAACACTTTCCACTGTTTTAGAATTATACTAAATTAAGTTATAAGCGTACAAACATCACCCCTAAACAAAACATATGACATGATCCTAATGGTAAGCGGAGCAAGTTTTCTTAATTAAAGAAACATCCTCAGTTGATGTGTTCTCCCTCAGGCGGCTTTCATTGTGCTATACTCTCATCAATTTCTTGAGAAACCAAGGAAGGCAGAGTAAAATGCAAAAGATGTACTTATTGCAGTTATTCCCATGGATGTTCCCGGAAACACACACTAAAGACTTAAATAGTTTTTTTCACTTTTGAGGGATACCAGTAAAGACCCAATTTGGAATTTGTAAAAAAATTCAGCTTAGTGGTACAGTAAATTAATTATTTTATAGAGATAGGCCCTAAAAATCAAGAGTTTCATGGGATGTCAGCCCTTTAACCTTCCATTTGTGTCTTGGGAACACTTGGAGAAAATCGGATTCTCCTTTGCAGGAATTCAACCCCTAACCTTCCAATAATTGTAGTTAGGATACCCAACCACTGAGCTATGGGAGACTGGTGGGAGCTAGGCAATTAAACAATGTTCTGGTGACAATAATACTAAGAACAATAAGTATTTATCTCAGATAGTACACGCTCTGTGATGTACTAAAATAATCATCAGGCCGTATTCAACAGTATGGCCTGCTGTACAGTCCATAAATTTATAGTAATGTTTAAAAAACGAGCAACAGTGTTTCATCAGGGTTTAAAAACATGAGGTGTAGCCGAGTGTTTTTAATTTCTTTAAAACACTCTCTAGCAAGTTTTTCATGTCATTTCCATTACATAAACATGTAAAACTGTTTCAAACAACCAAGAAGATTGGGTTCTTCTTCAACTAGATTCCTTTCCCGCGTGGCTGATTACCACAGAGATATAGTAAACATCTTACCTAGTTTTCTCGGTCTGTACTGTAAAATTACGGATCCTTGTTTTTTCTCATTGATTTATGGTGTTTGCACCATAAATTAACAGGAAAAACTCTTTCCATAATTTAACAGTATGGACCTCAAACTTGGTTATTAAGATGTACTGGTATTTATTGTTCTTTGGATTAAGAGAGATTTCTTCTTGCCATTGTAATTTTACAATACAGGCCTGTGTTCCTTAAGGTATGGTTAGGGCTAACCAGGGTTAAATACCATGGAAACATAGATTTTGATAGTTCTTAACAAATGGTTAGGGCTACTCAGGTTTCAAGCAACAGGCCCCAGATGTGGAAGATGCCTTCTTAGATTGATCCAAGTTGTGGTTAATTTGTAAATTAAGATATAGCCCCTCAGTGTTGCCAAGAAGAGACTTTGAGATACGGTGTTGGTAATCTATCGGGCGACAGTCGGCCGACTGTCAGTGGAGGTGAGCTGTTCTTCGCTTTTACCCGCTCTCTGTGAACTCAGAGTATTCTGCCGTTATTTGTTTTAGTTGTCTTGGAGTAGTGATAGCAAGCAAATTCTCAGTGCCTCAGCAGACAAAACAGCAAAAATCTGGGACATTGAAGCAAACACTGCCAACACGTAAGTTTTCATTTCAGTGCCATTGTTATCATTATTTTCATTGGTCACCGGTTTGATGAGGCTAAATATCATTTAGGCTAAGTTAAAACCAAGCCAATGCAGCGGTTTCTCCTCTGATATCTGGGGGGACTCCAGGGAGGTGTGCAGAGGCACTGCCATGTGCTTTGGCTTGAGTTACCTTGTTGCTTTCTGGCTTGCTTTTAATTAAACTTTTTGGTCTCTGAAAAACCGGGTTCTTCATTTGCTTCATGGCCCATTTTCTACAGAAGGCAAGCACTACAGTACTGTGCAAAAGTAATGAGAGCAAACTTCGACAAAATTTGAAGAAATTGTGCGATATTTCGAAGGAAGTTAATTTTCAGATATATTTCAACGCAACTATTGTTACTGGGTTGCCAATATGGCAATCCCAGTCGAAAAGTGGGTGGGATTTGTTCGTTTTATTTTTTTTTCCGTGTCAGTTAAAGTCTTGCCTGTCACTCCCCTGGTAAGTGGTGTGTTTGTGCATAGAGCCTTCTGCGCTTATTTTCTTAGGATCGAGAGGGTAGTGGAAATGCGTAGATTTCTCTGGAGGACACAGTAGAATCATTAACTAAGGCTGCAATGGCGTCGAAAGTCATGTAACACGAATGGCGTTTTAGTGGATCCTTAAACAAAATATACCCTTATGGAGCTCAATAATGGAAAGTCAGTTGGATAAACTAGCCAGGCGGTGAAAAACCAACACCTGGAATCTCAAAAGCGACGAGTAATAGACTTTGACAACAATCTATCACATTTCTAAAATAATATTTTACCAAGTGTGCTGTTATGTAGAACACTGAAACCAAATGGAAAATTCTCTGGTAACTTATGAGTTCAACAAAGACAGAGAACGATTGAACGAATCGAACACCTTACGTGGATCTGTGATCAACTCTGCACAGTCTTCAGGTAAAAAAAATAGTTGGAAATGTAACAGCCAAGAACTATTTGAAAGAAAGCTTGTCGTCTATTTTGTGCTTCATTGTTCAAGGAAAAGGTTCTTCATGGAAATGGTTTGATCCTGAAATTTTAGTTTGTTGCAATATTGCGCATATTTGACACGATTGAGTTTCTTCTCTTCACGCACGTAATGAAATAGAAGGGGTTTTTCCTCTAATAGCAAATATGTTGTTTGTTTCAAAAAATTGTTCGCTGGAAAAGGTGGCCTTTATGAATTATCATGACTTTGTTTTATGATATGCGAGCTTAACTGGATAGTTTTTATGGCAATAGTAAAGCATTTTCTTGTCAAAATGAGGTTAGCATCTTTCTGGTGTGTTAAGTTAATTAAATCGTGACTTTGTATTTGCCGTCTGCCGCGTAACCTTGATTTTCCCTTCTCAAAATTACCTCTAGAACCTACTTTTTGGGTAGAATAAGCTTTTAGAATGATGTTCTTGTTTTGCATAAAGCAAGCTAACAAAGTCTGTACCTTGCTGAGTTCGCATTTGTTAGCGTTAATAGCATTTTCAGTGGGATGCTTCTGTTTTATGAGGGGTATATTGTTTTGGTCTCCCATCCAAATACTAACCCCACCGGACAGGGTTAACTTCAGTGAACTTTGGTATTACAAAGCTGTCAGATGCTCAGAGGGCATGCTTAAACTTGTGGGGAAAAGAAGTTGTGAGGGAACTTGAAAATTATCAACATGTCAGCCCAGAAGCCAATGTTTCTCGCTTCTCTTTTATTTGTTATTCTTCAGAGACTGGAATGCTGTAGTTCAATACCACACAATTCAGTGCCTTATGATTTTCTGTAACACGTACCATAGGCAACCCAGTGTATATTTTGACTTGTTTATAATTCTGCACTTAGCTCAAAAGCGAGGTTTTTCCGTGGTAACTGTTGCTAAGGCCTCGTCGATTGCTTGCTTGATCGAAGCAGACGTCAAGGATGCTTGACTTGTTTATATTTTTTTAATGTCGGATAACTGTGCCATTACAGGCCGTATGTTGCAAGACGGGCTACAAAATTGGACCTGAGGACCTTATTATGATCTTCCAATAAAAGACATTTACCAATCCGCTGAAGATTTTATTTCAAATTAGCATATGTTTTCTAATTATAATATCAATTGGAACCGGTACTTATTGATACTCATAACAATCACTTTCATGTGAGATTATTATTCTTTCATGAGCAATCATGCCAAAAGTGACGACTTATACTCGAAAGCAAATTGAATCTCTTCTTGGGCAAGGTCTTTATCCTGTAGCGATATTCAAGGAATTGATGACTGAAAGCTTATCAGTAAGTTATCCAAGTGTTGCTAGAGTTGTTGGAAAGATCACGCTTACTGGATCTACAGAGAATTTTGCTAGATGAGAACTGCCAAGGAAGTTGAATGAAGCAGCAAAGGCCTTTATCAAGTCACAGATTCTTTTCATTTGAGAACAGAGAGAGCCTGGGTTTGATGCGTGGTTGTTTACAGATGGTTGATATTTCACTTGTTTGAAATTTCCCCCTCTCCGATTTTTCGAAGCCCTGAGCGAAATTTCATTCTATCTTATGAAATTGGTCGACTTCCATGAAATTTCGCATGCCAAATGTGCGAAATTTCCAGCGAATCTTGGACGAATTTTTGACAAATTTCGATGAGAACAAAGCACGAATTTTGTCGAAATTCGCTCTTATTACTTTTGCACGGTACTGTACTTCCTATTTCTTCGCTTATAGAGAGTTTATGCCGCCGAAACACACAACGCGCAACAGTTTGAGGGCTTATAATGACATGGCCACCAACCCAGAAAACTCAAACTTTGATCTTTCTCCCGTCAGTCCAGAACTGTCAAGTTCTTCCTCCGCAGGCTCAGCTAGTATTGCACCTGGTTAATCTTCGGGCCCTGGTTTATCTCTGGAATCGTTAACTGCTTCCATCGTCAAGGCAATTTGCCGGCCCCTTGACTCAGGACGCCTCAATGATCAAACCATGATTTCATCCTCTTCGGCCGCTATGCCTTCAGCAACAACCAGTTTTTCCTTTCCAGGCCCCAGTTTGCAAGTTCCATTGCACAATTACCATCTTCTCCTGGCGTGGGTGGGCATATGTCGGTTCATTGCTTTGTTAATAATAATATGTTCCCTTCCAGATGGCCCGATTTAACTCTATATAAGCTTTTGGTCTTACGCACGTACTGCCAATTCTAAGGCAACACCTGGTTGACTTATGATAGAGCGTTTCACGAACATGCAGCTGCTGCTCGATTCTAGCGTTACGACATTCCTTCACGGAAACCAAGTGGGAGTTCCTCAGCAATTGCTTGCAAGTCTTGGAATAATGGTTTTTGCGTAGCGCCCTCTAGCAAGTGCCGCTTTGTGCATCGCTGCTCTGTTTGTTCTTCCAACCAGACCAATCAGATCCCCAAGCCCCAATAGCAAGAAGCTATAGTAACTGTTTTGCCATTGGGTTTCCGTTCATCCTTTTGTTTTCGCCTTATCCATGTAATTCATTAAGCATTTCATTTTGGAGTGTGTCCGTTTCTTCTTCAGTTTGTACGGCTCTTGGCTTACCCCTTCACCCTGCAAAGAAGGTGGGTCCTACCACTTGCTTGGTTACCCTGGGCATCGAACTTGACTTTATCAACCAATTGGCCCGTCTGCTGACTGACAAAATAGATTCTCTCCTTAATCTTCTCCATCATTGGGCTTCGTATCGGTGGTGTACCAAAAGACAGCTCCAATCCCTTATCGGCGGCCATCTTCACCACGCTGCTAAAGTGGTTTGGCCTGGTCGTGCCTTTCTATGCCGCATGATAAATCTGCTCTGACATTTCCACCGAGATGACCATCCCATCCGTGTCAGCACTGAATTTAAGAAAGATCTGCAGTGGTGGCTCGGGTACTTTTGGGTTTACCCCGGCCTTTTTCCCCAGTCAATTTGGAGATGTTCAGTGATGCCTCTGGGTCTCTGGTGTTTGGCGCAGTCTTTGGCAAAAGCCAGTCCTCGTCTATTGCGTACAAGGACATCTTTCCCATTGTTGACTCTGCTCTGTTTGGGGTTCCTCCTGGTTAAGACAAGTTGTGCTTTTCCGTTTTGACTACGAATCTGTGGTGTACATTTGAAACTCTCGTATATCTTCAACCCCTGATGTTATGCATCTCCTCCGCTCACTTCTGATGACAGCTGCTAAGCATAATTTCATTTTTACTGCTCAGCATGTTGCTGCTACTGACAACAAGGTCCCTGATGCCTTGTCTCATTTTAATTGGCAGGCCTTTCGTCATCTGGCTCCTCATGCCACAGTCAACCCGCCTCACTTGTGGGAGATTTTAACTTGCCAAGCCTAGAACAGGACTGCTTTGCCATGGTGACCCTGGGTTTGGCTCCCTCTATGCACGGTACTTACAAATATGGACAGCTTCGTTTTGTCAATTTTTGTCCTTTTGGCTCCACCCTAGTGGTTCTCTGTGTCCTGCTAATGAGTGGACCCTTTGCTTGTTTGCTAGCCATCTCTCCTCTTCACTTTGCTCAGCTTCGATCAAGATTTATTTATCCGCTGTCTGTTCCATGCATATTGACCTTGCAGTTGCATGCAGCTTCCTGACCCATTGGTTGACTGCCTGCAGTTGCAACATGTCCTGCATTGGATCAAGCAGACTCAAGGATCACCAGGTTCCTCTCACCTATTACAGACTACCACATGCTTGCCTGCCGATCAGCAGGTTTGCCTTTCAGTATTGGCTGTTGCTGCATATTGCCTGTGGTATTGCTGATACTGCTACTGAAGATGTTGGCCGTTTTTGGTTTGCCTTGTCCTTTGCATACTGCCATTGTCATTGCAACTGCATGTAGCAGCCAGTGCATCTGCCTTGTCAGGCTTGGCCTGCTGCTTTGCCCCACACGTCTTGCTGGGGCTGTGGGTATTAGTACTTGGGGTGTTTTTTTGGGGGTAAGGATGGTCTCTGGTCCACAGACCCTCCTCTCTCCAAGCACCTGCTTGCTTGGTGGATATCCGTGGGAGGTAGACTGTGGCTTGGTTGCCATGGTGACCTCTTTGCTGCTGAGGAGAGTGTTCCTCCTCTCTTGCTACCTTTACAGCACCTACCCTCCAGTAAATTGTTGTAGTGTTTTAAATGAGGCTAAATATCATTTAGGCAAAGTTAAAACCAAGCCAATGCAGCGGTTTCTCCTGTGATATCTTGTGGGACTCCAGGGAGGTTTGCGGGGGCATTGCCATTCGCTTTTCCCTCCCTCCCATGTTTTAGGGTGAGTATACATTCCAGACACTGGTCTCAGTGATGTGTTGACGGGTGCCATGGGAGGTGGACTGTGGCTCAGTTGTCATGGTGACCACCTTGCTGCTGAGGAGAGTGTTCCTCCTCTCTTGCTACCTTTACGGCACCTACCCTCCAGTAAATTGACGTAGTGTTTTAATTACTCATTGCAGCAAAAGGGTTACCCATCAAATAATTTTGGTTGCCTGTTCAAGAGACATAGTTCAGATCCAACTGCTTCACATTTTGGCAATTTGTCTCCACTTGCATCATTCTTCCTGTATTCTCTGGTCCCTGCTCTTGACTTAACCTAATCAAACCTTCAGCAAAGGTTTTGGGAGTAAAAGTGATTTCCTTTTTTTCAGTGTGTTTACATTTGGCGACACAGTTGACGATCAGCAGCTTGGATGCCTATGGCAGGGAGATTATCTTCTCACAGTTTCACTCTCTGGGAACATTAACTACTTGGATACAAATAATCCCTCTTCTCCCATGAGGATTATTAAGGTAGTAAATGTGATGATGATGATGCTGCTGATAATAATAATAATAATAACAATAATAATTATAATAACAATAATAATGATAATAATAAATTGGGGGTAGTGAACACCAGCAATGGATATTTCAAGGGGACAGCTTGTCACTGCTTCTTTTTGTATTGTCATTAACACTTGTGCTGAGGAAGGTAAAAGCCGGTTACAATCTTGGGAATGGGTGTGGCATCATCACTCACCTGCTGTTTGTACATGATTTGAAGGTCTATGGTGAGTCTATGGTGAGTCCAGGTGGACTCACTTGTCCAGACAGTGAGGTTGGTCAGCAAAGATATGTGCATGGAGTTGATGAGAATGGGTATGAGTACTTGGGTGTGCCAGAGGGTGCAGCTCTTATGCAGAAGGAGATGAAGAAGAAGGTGAAGCTGGAGTATTTGGGGAGGGTGAAACTGGTGGTTAGGTTGAAGTTGTGCGGTGGGAATTTGATTAGGGCGATAAATGCATGTGGTGAGGTGCAGTGAAGGGATTTGGAATTGGAGTGATCAGGAACTGAGGGCCATGGATATGAAGGCAAGGAAGAGGACAATGTTTGGGGTTTTCCACAGGATGGGGAGTTTACATGTAGTGAGGTTGTACATGGAGAGGAAGGATGGCAGAAGGGGACTGATCAGTGAGTATGAATGTGTCATGGACGAAGAACGTGGTCTGTCTGGATATGTCAAGTTGAGTGAGTTTGGCATGTGGTGAGTGGTTGTCCTTGTTTTGCACAGAGGGAGCAATAGAGGAGGCATGATCAAGTGGAGTTGACCATGTACTTTGTGAGCTTTGTCAGGAGTATGGTGTGAAGTGTCTTGATGTGTGGTATAAGGAGGTTCCAGATGAGGTGAGGATGTTGGAGAATGGGAATGTGGAGATCTGGTGGGATAGGAGTGTTGAGACAACACATAAGATGGATCCATCAGCTAAGGAGTGGACGTTTGTTGGTTTCTTGTTTCCTTGGGATAGAAACATGCTGACCAAAGAAGATGAGAAAATAACTAAAAGGAAATAAAAAAGATGCATTGGGCAGTGCTCAAACTTAACGGTCATCCACTTGTCCAAGACAAGTAAAAAATTCTGAAAACAAGTAGTTTTCTTCCCTACTAGTCCTCTGGACGAGTAAAGTTATCACTCTCAGAGAAATACAGGTAATTTTTTTTTTGTACTGTACCAAAAAGTTCTAAAATCCTCGGAACAAAGGAAGAATTGCCAAAGATTTCAAAAACGAACAGGCAAAAAGTACTAGGCATTCTCTTGCCGAATTATTGGTTCTACTTGAAACAAAATGCACTGTGTGATACAGTATGGCAGGTTTTTGTTTCAAAGGTCTGAGTGCCGCCTGGTGGGCCTTCTAGGCTCGTAGCAGACTTTAGCTTTACCTTTTTACGGGTAAATAAATACTATGGTTGTGTTTAATTGATTGCAGTTTCATTTATTAACTTTCAGACACAAATGACATACATTAAAAGAAAAGAAAATGATAATAGTGACCAGTTGTTTTGCTGATGGACCAGTAAATTTTAACCCTACTTGTGCTATGGACGACCAGACCCAAAATGTAATTTCGAGCACTGAATTCGGGTGTCAATGAAGGTTGTACAGTTGGTTGGTGTTTGGTTTTTTGAAAGATCTTAGGTTCCAGATTTGTGTGAGAGGAATGCTGGCCTCCACAGTCATTGGGACTGCCCTAATCGTCCAGAAGATACTTTAGTCTCTAGCCACAGGTCCAGAGCCGAGCCTAAGCAGTGTTTACGCCTGCAGAGTTTGATTGCTTGCAGGCTTTTCTGTTATGAATTAATGAATGAAATATTATTGTACAATCCCAAAATGGGTTTTTTAGTGAACAATACAATGATAATAAAATAAAAAACAATAAAAATACATTAAAATTAATTAGAAAGTGCAAGACTATTATTGTTTTAAAAACTCTTCGAGCATCATTCTTTGCTTGAAGATTTTTCTTAAAGTTTACTGAACCTTTGCACCGTTAAATTTTTATCTAATGAATTCCATAAGTTTACTATCTGGTACTGAAATTTCCTCTGACCAGCAGCAGGTTTACATAAAATAATGTTAAGCTGTTGGGGATTTCTTGTTATGGGTCAGATATCTGTCCTCTAGTTACAAACTTTGACATCAGGCAAGTCGAAATGAATTCCATTCTTTGCTTGAAGATTTCTCTTAAAGTTTACTGAACCTTTGCACAGTTAAATCTTTATCTAATGAATTCCATAAGTTTACTATCTGGTACTGAAATTTCCTCTGACCAGCAGCAGGTTTACATAAAATAATGTTAAGCTGTTGGGGATTTCTTGTTATGGGTCAGATATCTGTCCTCTAGTTACAAACTTTGACATCAGGCAAGTCGAAATGAATTCCATTCTTTGCTTGAAGATTTCTCTTAAAGTTTACTGAACCTTTGCACAGTTAAATCTTTATCTAATGAATTCCATACGTTTACTATCTGGTACTGAAATTTCCTCTGATCAGCAGCGGTTTTACATAAAATAATGTTAAGTGGTTGGGGATTTCTTGTTATGGGTCAGATATCTGTCCTCTAGTTACAAACTTTGACATCAGGTAAGTCGGGCACAGCCTGTCATACACTTAAAGCAAAGATAACATCGTGAAGATAAGCTGTTTTTTTACGGGGAGCCATCCCAAGTTTTTGAGTAATAGAATTATGTTTTAAAATTTCCTTGCACCAGTTATTATGTGAGCTGCGAAGTTCTGGATGAGTAGTAATTTTTGCACTTTATGGGTAGAGGTGTTAGACCAGACTGAAGAGCAGTAGTATAATCTACTAAAAACAAGCGCATTTATGATTGTCACTAATAGGTTGGGGTTAAATGTCTGCTTTGCTCGATTTATCTGAGCTAATTTGCTCATGCAAGATGAAAGTGTCACTAAGATGTGGTTATCATACATACATACGTACGTACGTACATACATACATACATACATACATACATACATACATACATACATACATACATACATACATACATACATACATACATACATACATACATACATACATACATACATACATACATACATACATACATACATACATACATACATACTTTATTCTCGTCCCAAAAAGGCTTTTCAGAGAATACGGCAGAGTAGGGTCAAAAGTTACACCGAGATCTTTGATGGACTCTGGTGGCACTAGTTCCTTTCCGAGGAGGGAAAGCTTTAAATCGGATAATCTGCAGAGGGTGCTTGTGAAGGGATGTATCCGCATTTATTAGCGAGTTATTGGATTTTCTCAAGTGTTGTTGTTCCCACTAAAGTGAAGAATTGGTTGAATTCATTTGCTATGGTCCTATCGTCTCCACAAAGGCTCTTTTCGCCTGCTGATTTCTTAGACATACATGATCCAATGGTCTTCCACATAGTGTTAGTATCATTTTCTTTTTGTGTGATCTGATCCTCTACAAACGTTTTCGGGGCAAGTCATAGTTGTTACTTCACTTATAGCCCAACCAAACAGCAGGGTCGTTTGTTCACCTTGCTAGTTTTTGCCAATAATTCCTCATTTTCATTAACGCACGAATGTTATCATCAATAAATTGACAGTGTCTACGTCTCGCTTTGATAGTTTTAAAGGGCATGTGTAGGTTGAGCACTTGGTTAAAAAGGACATCAAACACGTTCAATTTATCTTCGACATCATCGAACTGGGCATTTGAGGTAATCTTCAAGAAACGCTTCCCTGTAGTTTTTGAAGCTCCTCATGGTAATATAAATAGGTTTGGGGCGTGGGGGTCTTTACATTTAGAGTCACAATAATGAGTTTGTGGTTGCTTATTGAGTGAGCAGCTACTACCACTTATTGTGGGTATCACATCTAATAAACTCGTGGAGAGCCGAGGTTTTCTTGTTGGTTTGTTGATAACCTGTGTGAGGTTAAAGCAGTTACAAAAATCCAGTAGGGCCTTCGGTTCATGTTCGCTGGGTCGAAGTTTATTACAATTGAGATCGCCTAATATAAAAATAGGAACATCAAATGACGTTGCTGAAGTGGGCGTGAAGCTGACGTCAGCAATTGAGGGGTACATCTTCAGTACGGTAAGCTGTACATATAACAAATGACTTCAAGATGATAGTAAGAAACGGTGGAAGACATCCTGTGGCTCAAACACGCTGCTATACCTACCCAGGAGCAAGGGATTCAGAGACCTATGGTATGTTTAGATTTAGTATAAGGCCATGAAGATCAAGGTGGTAGTCAAACTGTATGGTAGCGAAGACCCTGCGATGAAAGTGGCATGGGAGTTTGACAAGCGAACGGATGAGCTTGACAGAAGCTCTATGGTTTAAGAAGCGTCGAAGTGTGCGGAGGAGTATAGAGTTGAGCTTAATCTCAAGCATCCGCGGCCAATGAGAGCAGAAGTACGCAAGTGCCAGGTAGAGAAGTTAGAGGAGGAAATAAGGAATCAAAGATGGCAAGGTGGTCTGGTCACAGCCAGGGTAGAGGACCAGGAATTGAGCACTGATCCCTGCTTCTGGTGGCTAATGCAATGGAAAACCTGCCCAGTGCATGTTTGATGTAATTATATGAACAGCTTTTACCGACACGGCAATATGCCAACAAGAAGACTCAGAAGGGCCCTGAGGGTGGAGTTAACTGTACATTATGCGGCAATGCTTAAGAGAGTGTGGCTCACATCTTGTCGTGGAAAGTGATGTTTTACGAAACGCTACATTATTGGGGAGTCAGAAATGAAATATCACCATGGTACTCGCTAGTCAAGCCCATGCACTTTTATGCCTCAAAGGATGTGACAGCCTCCTGGGACGTGCTGCTGTTTGCTGAACACCAAGAGGTTATTTCCAACCGAGTTGATGCCAAATTATCAACAATACCAAACAAGTGATTACACTTGAAATGATTGTACCATGGGTGAGCAACTGGGAAAAGAAGGGTGAAGAGAAGACAAGACCCTCAAGTACGGCCCCCTTTGGTGGGAGCTTAAGCAACAGTATCCAGAATATGATATACACTAGTGTAACATGATCACTGATGCCCTCAGGGGGTGGTCACAAGAGTTGGAGGTGACGATTTGCAAGCTGATGGGGAGTAGGAGCTCAGAAGTCTTAAGGAAGATGCAGAAAGTTGTGTTATCAGGAACACTGAACAGGACCTTTAAGGTCGCAACGTTTTTTTAGTTTTTTAGGACGGTGTTCATTGCCAGGACTTTTAAGGTCTAGACCTGATAGGATTATATGTTCTTAATTTTTTATTTATTTATTTAGATGTTTCTTTGTTAGTATTATTTTTTTACTCGAAGGCTCACACTGGACTCCCTGTGTTGCTTGCTTACTTCTTAGTATACAGTCGCATACGTTGCTCTATAATAAATAAATAAATAAATGATATTACACGCCTTGGGAGGCATGGTGGCCTCATGGTCAGTGTGCTCGACTCCGGATCGAGTGGTCCGGGTTCGGGTCCTGGCCGGGGACATTGTTGTTGTGTTCTTGGGCAAGACTCTTTACTCTGACGGTGCCTCTCTCCACCCAGGTGTATAAATGGGTACCGGCAAATCCAATGCTTGGGGTAACCCTGCGATGGACTAGCATCCCATCCAAGGGGGAGTAGAAATACTCCTAGTCGCTTCATGCTACAGAAACCGGAGATAAGCGCTGACCTGATGGGACTTCCAGTCTCGTAGCAGACTTTACCTCACTTAGATGTGCAAATACTCTAATCTTTGCAGAGATTGAAACTGTTGGATAGTGACTTATCCACCAAATAAAGTTATACGGCCTTTGAACAATTGGGGCCTGAACCTAATTGGCTGTAGACAAAATGACTTCTTTTGTTCTGTAGTTGGAAAATCTGAATATCAAAAGAAGTGTGACATCAATGTTTGTAAACTCGAAATAATTTATGGCTATATTTTACAAAATTTATACAGATATCGATTTTTGTTTTGGACAAACTACTTGGCCATTTATTGAGCTGTGAATTCAATCTCTAATTTTATGTACCACAATGTTTATTCACCCTTGCAAGATTTTACAGTTCCTAGGAACTCAATAATTAATTTGAATTCAAAATAAGTGAAACAGATTGACACGTCGATTTTATTTGCGTTTTTGAAGACTGTGTTGTATGTTACTATGCCACTGATTTTTGAAGTGTATTTTAATATGCAAACCACTCTAGAGCGTGGCACGAGCTATCCACAGCATGGCTTTGATTTTTCTTGCAGGGTCATAATAAAAATATCTTGTCCCTTGTATCAAGTCCAGATGGCTCTACTCTGTATACTGGAAGCTTTGATTCACGCATCTGTATCCTTGTCCAGAGCCTTTTTTAGTCATCCTCTTTGTGGTAATGTCCTCGAATGTCCTTCATGTATTTGGTTGCTTTTGCCCCCTAGATCTATTAAAATGTCAAACTTGCTCCACAAACGTAAAGGTAGTATGAAGTATTTGGACTCGTTCAAAGCAGACATCCTTTTTCAGCAGTCAGGAAGGTACAGGTTGTATTAATGAAGCCTTCTCCAGTTGTCGTAATTATTAGCACATGAAGATCCTTAATAAAGTGCAGGTAGGTGGAATGTGGAATCTGGAGCATCTGACACGTTCAAAGGCAAAGGTCACACAAATCAAATCACAGATATGACTCTGTGTGGAGATGATTATTTGGCAACTTGTAGTATGGATGACACTGTGCGACTGACAGAACTGAAGACACTGCAATATGGGTAAGTACTTAAATTGAAGGTCAGTATCCACTCTGTGTAACATCTTGAATTACAGGAATTTACTCCCTTATGTTCTTATGAACTACTACTGATCAGTCAACTTCTGCCTGCTTGCCAAAAATTTTCAAGTTAACTTCTGCTCCTACATCTAAAGTTCACTGCACATTCAGTTTACAGTTTTTTCACAAAAAAACCCTGCGTAAGTTATACCACCCGTAGCCTATCTCCATGTTCAACAAGGCTAATGGATTCTTTGCCTATCCCACAGCCAAGACAACATTCAGTGCTTCTCAACACAAGGCAAAAAGGCACAACACTGAAACGTTCCCCATATGAAAGCGCTACTAAGACACTGTCAATACACACAATAATTGGTTTCAACGTCCAAGGCAGTGTCATCCATTTGTACCATTTATTGGAGTAGTTTTCCAATTTTGGTCAAATGTGTTATAAATTGTCTAATTTTTTGTCACAGTCAAGAAGCAATTGTATTTAATTGTACTCCTCTGACAGGAGCTCATGCCTGAGCTGGAGTCTACCACTCCCTTTAGTCTCATTGAAGTCATTGTTTTCTATGACCGTTCATTTTTAAAACAGTTATAGTGCCTCTTAGCTAATCAACACAACGTCTCCATCGACTTCACAAATTCATAGTGGTCAGCTCCTGCCTCTGACACATGTAAAAAACACAAATAGCAAGACTGGAGAATGAGACTGTTGTGATAAAAATTTTGGGAATCCACTTTTTATTTTCCTTCATCATTTCACAACATAAGGGAAAAATATAATTAATTCTGAAGCCTGCATTGCTCGTTTTTAGTTCTCATAGTGTAGGATTGGGGAGTGAGCCAAAGGGTATTGCAGGTGGAAAAGATGGTCTTGTAGTTGTGCCTTGTATCAATGAGGTAAGTGCAAATTGCCATTCAGTTAAGTGAGAAGTGAATAACTGTAAACACACATGAAAAATAGCGGTTTTGGGCCACCTGCTTCTCTGGCCCTAAAAACCTTGCATCATGACCGCCACTTTTTGGGGCCTGCGAGGCAGGTGAGCTCAAAACCTCTTTTTTTACATGTGTGCGGAGGGTCCCCCAAATCTGTGTTTAAAAAGCATGTGGTGTCCATTCCCGGCCGTCGTGCCTGTCACAGTTGGCATGGCTGCTGAAACAGGCATTGTGTATTCGCCTCTCACCAATGTGGCCAGATTCCATTCCCTACTCTGCACCAAGGGGTTTTTCTCCGGGTACTCCGGTCTTCCTCTGTCCTCAAGAACCAAAATTTGATTTGCATTAATTTGTTAATTTCAATTCACAGTGTCCCAATTAGTGCTCCAGCGCAAGAAGATTAGACTCTTTAAGCTCCTTCTCTTTCCTTTTTTCTCCCCTTGCCTACACAGAAGGTCCCTTGTTCAATAGGCTAGCGCCTGCGAGAGGGGGGCTGGGACGGTTTTGGGGAGCCGTTTGAGCCTTGCCAGATGTGTCAGTGTCAGGCGTGACAGGCGTGACAATCCTACAGCTGGGAATGGGCACCACATGCTTTTTGAACACGGATCTGGGGGACCCTCCATACCCCTGTAAAATAGCGGTTTTGGACTCACCTGCATCGTAGGCCCCAAAAACTGAAGGGCAGGCACAACACGAGGTTTTAATTGTGGGGCCGCAGAGGCAGGTGGCCCAAAATCACGATTTTACATGTGCGTGCGTGACCCATAGGAATATCTGAAATGCCAAAATTACACAACTAAAGCTACGTTAAGACTTGTTTAGTTGAAAAATATTTTTTTTGAATGAAAAGTTTGATTGCATCATTATGCAATAGATTTTAGCTGCTTTTTCGTTTTGATCTTTTCACAGATTGCTGTTTTGCGGGATGGTCATCCTGTGTTTTCTCTGCCTGTTGATTATGAGCCTCAGTGTGCAGCTGTGAATCCTGGACAGACGGAGGTTGCCGTCGGAGGAATCTCGGTACATGTCCTGCATTATTTTCATTTTAGGGAAACTGTTTTTATTTTGAAACCCAACCTGCTGATTTTCTTTATGAAACAACCTCTAATTTTACATGCCAGGGCATTGAACATTCTCCTTACTGAAGACTCAGAGGATTTAATTAAGTATGTTGTTGGGCTCATTGTCCTCGCACGGCTTTATATACCCCTCAAAAGAAACCATCAGGGACATTACTAATTCTACTACCGATGTATTTTTGGGGCTCACCGATTTATCAAATTGCCCTTACCAACAGGGCTTACCTGTATCCTCGGTGATCGTGGGATTCGCGACAAAGTTCCATTACTTGTATGTAAGGCGAGCAATGCTCTACTTACTGCTATCAAAATTAAGTTTTTTTTAAAAATTAATTTGACAACAGTCTTCTTCTAAAATTTGTTCTTCAAACATCTTTACATGATGTTGACAGAAGCCCGTGAAGGAAGACCCAGCTATTTGAAAGCTGCACATGACTACACTGTTCTTTTTTATTTTAATAAGAACCCTTCTTGTGAGAACGTTCAGGCTGAGATTAACCTCAAATTTTAAGAACCCACCAAGAACGGACCTACAATTAGGCTGAGAGTCAGTTAAGAACGTCTTTAATTTGCTCATTATTTTGGTTTTTGTGTTGGTGAGTAGTATAAGTAAAGATGAGTGGCATGATCACCGTACCCATTCTTGTAACATTCCTAAAAAGTGTGAAATTGTGTTTATTGGGGTGAAAATCACTTACTTCTCACCCAGACTTTCGTATCTTTCTAATTGTTGGGAAACTATTAATTTGTGTCCTGTTTGGCTGAGTTTTCAACGTACCTATGATCCCTTGCAGGCATGGTCTTTCATACAGATATAGAGTTTTTAAAGTTGTTCGCTTTTCGTTTCCGGTTTGGCTCTATGCCTTCACGCTCTGTGCGCTCTACTTGTCAGCAAGTCTAAAACAGATAGTAAATTTTGAGGTAAACAAAAAAGTAAACGCACAAAGCTTTCACTACATATAGGCTAGCATCTCCTCGTTTAGGTCTATCGACACCCCAAACACTCAGGTTAAAGCGGATTTGTCTCACAATTCCTGAAAATTGCCCCCAAAAAAGGCCATGTGACCTCCAAGGAAAGGTTACGAAGCCTTTTGAAGGTAAGGGCCGATTTACATGCTACAATTTTGTTGCATGTGACAAGCTTACAAACTGAAAGGCCTACCACATGACTTGCTATTTACACACGCACGACATGATTTCACAGATCACTTACAATGTGACTCTGGAGGACTGGGGGTGTAACAGAGGGAGGGGTTTATAGGCAGTTGTTGGAGGAGCTGAAGCTCGAAGACGATGACACTTACAGGAGATAGTTACGAGAAAAGTGGGCCTGCCAGTGCTTTTCTCATTTTTGTCCTTTCATGGCTCGATCTGATAATTTTTACTTCAACCCTGTTTCGAAGGTCCTGCTGGGCCTTGGCTTCCCTCAACGCAAAGTGACCAAACGCCTTTGTGCGGATTTGTGACCCTCGCTTCAAACACGTTTTGTGCAAGCACCTCCCGTCTTGTCCTTGTGCATGACCACTCCTGCAATGTCCTCTCCAAACTGCTTGAAATGCGAGAAAAGTGGGTTTGCCAGCACTTTTCTCATTTTTTGCCTTTCGTTGCTCAATCTGATGATTTTTACTTAAACCCTGTTTTGAAGATTGTTGTTGGAGGAGCTGAGGCTTAAAAATGACAAAGACGACAACAATTACAGTAGATACTTACGGATGGACACGAAAACACTTCCTTACTTAATAAACAAGTACAGTGGAATTGTCGAAATATCGAGGTTATGTTTCTGCAGGTAATTAGTTACCGTAACAATGGCAAAATTTATTAATTTTTTGCTAATCTGCCTTAAAATTCTTAAGACCTTGACAAAGTGACACCATTAATGGAAAAGAAACATCCCAACGTGAGACAGGCAATACCACCGGGAGAAGGTCTAGCAGTGACCTTGAGGTTTTTGGCTATAGGAGAGTCATTTTCCAGCCCCTAAAATCAGTTTAGAATCAGTATACCTTACTTATCTTTCATTGTTTCAGAAGTGTGTCAAGCTGTCTTTCAGGTTCCCAACGATGATTACTTCAAGTGCCCCAGAGGAGTGATCGAAAATAGGACAGCTATTTCATGGTCGTATAACATTTACGAATTCCCCATCCAAGCAACTCTGTTCTGAATTTTATTATTACAAGGGCTGCTTTAGTGTTGTTTTGCTGGCAGTTGTAGATGCAGATTACAAATATATATTTGCTGACATGGGCTGCCAAGGCAGAATAAGTGATGGTGGCATACTTAAAAACAGTCTGTTTTGGAAAGCGCCAGTCAGTGGCTCTCTTTGCTTACCCCATCTCAGATTTCTTCATGAGTCAACAGACAAGTCTTTTGATAGAAGTTACACCAACAAGCCAGTGTCTTTTATCCAGCTGGAGATGATGCCTTTCCAGTAGAGAATAACATGATAAAGCCTTGTTCGCAAAGAAAACTCTCAGAAGAGCACACTTCCAAATATTAAGAGTCCCAGAATGGGGCCCCTGACGTGAAGAACTCCAACGGTGCAACGCAAGAACTTTCGAAATATGAAGAAAAACGAAAACTGATTTTTTTTCATCGTAGTAGCACTTTAACAGACTTGCTTGAATTTCAATTTTAGCATCTCTTTAGCATATCCTTCTGGTATTTTTAACAGACTTGCTTGAATTTCAATTTTAGCATCTCTTTAGCATATCCTTCTGGTATTTTTTCAGTTATTTTAAAACATATGCGCAAACGCAACGTCAGCATCGCTGACATCCTCTTTCGGGCACTTTGTTACCTGTAAACAATGCTAATGCTCTCTTTTTTTTTTACTGATGGAGGGTATCTATGGGGAAGACACTCCCTTGAACTGCTGAGATGGCTGATCCTGGTCCACTGCTTCATTTTCTTTCTCCTCTGACATGTCAGTGTCCAGATTGCTTGCGGTTTTCCTTTGTGGTAAGGTTATCTCTCAAGA
>NC_090885.1:47653188-47655688 GCF_036669925.1 Montipora capricornis
CTTCTTCACTTAAAATTTGGTTCAGCTCATGTCAGTTTGACTGATAAGTGTTTAGCAGTGCTACGTTCTCCTAAATTAGCATCTGTTAAACTAGAAGGTATTGATCAAGTGACCAATAATGGCATTATTACATTGGTTAAGAACTGCCCCAGTATCTGTGAATTAATGGTGCCACGCTGCAATTTGCTGACTGATGGCTGCTTTCAGACTGTGACTACACTCTTAAATGGAAGGCTGGTCAGTAAGTTTGTTCTCTCAAGTTCTTCATTTTTTTGACTGGACTGATGTGTAGGTAAAATTGGCAATTTAGTTAACAAACAGATAGGTTTGCTAGATAAAGCATAAAAGGCAAAATTTGTCTTTTATATTCTTTATGATTTATCTGAGGCTAAAAATTGTGATGTAACAATAAAAATGTTTTGTAACTATTCCACTGTCCTTGAAAAGTTGGTTGCAAATGAAAGAGAATTTTCAGCAACATTATGCAAGCTTTCCCCATAGACCATATTCATAAATGGTGACCAATATTCCAACTGGTTTTGATAATGAATAATAATCATCATTATACCAGTAGTTATTTTATTGGCTGCCTTTTATGAATAAATCTTAATGCCTTGGCCATGAACATTAAGGATATTAGCTTCCCTTTACAAAACCAAATGTTGTCTACTACAAAACCTACAATCTGGGTCAAAAGACTTTGGGACAGTTGTCAAATTTTGGGCGAGAAAAGTAGAGAATTTACTGTACATGCTTCCATCGTTATATTACCAACGCGTGTTCTTGATTCGCTGTTTTTTTTGGCACCCCCGTTCCCCACACACAATGTTGAAACATGCTAGCTATTGATGAACAGAACTTGATTTCGGAGACTGTGAAAAATCAACATTGTAATTGGGGGAGTGGGGAAAGCAGGAATTATCCCAACGGTTTTGACCAGGATTGTCTGAGAAAAGAATTTCTTGATAATTTGTCTCAAGGCCGGCTAGGTTCAACAATATATTGCACCGGTTTTAGGGGTAGTGTGAGGAAGGATTGTGAAAACAGTGGGTTGCATTACATTGAACAGTCAACAGTTCTTGGCCACTTTCTCGGCTATTTAAAGGAAGATGTACAAAGAACATAATAACTCTTTCTTTTCTAATCATACAAGCACTTTTAGGCTTTAAATGATCAACGGGTGTGTTTCTCACCCTAAAAACAGCAAAGGATCAAATTAGATGTTAGCTTATTTTACAATAGCCAAGAAATGTTGAAAAATGCATTAACTATAAGCGTCTTTTTGTTCAGAAACAAACACCAATTAAAGATCAGCAAAAGTTTGTATAACACAACAGGCCATACATGTACATTCTGGTAGCTACATCCAAAGCACAACCAGAAAATGTGTTTTTAGGAGTGATCATGAGAACTGTGAGTGAGAACTGTTGCCGTTGTCAACAACGGCTTGGGTCACGCACAGACAATTCGGTTTTGTATGACACATTATTATCAGGAAGATGACGTGCAGCAAATTTGGCAAAGCAAAATCTACAGAGACATAAATGTGGCTCTTTCCCTTGTACTACTTTTATTGTCTACGCGATTTGTTGTCTTTCAACTTGCGAGGAGTCGAGTTCTGCTTAGCAAAGTCAAATGATTCTGCAGCTCGAAAAGCCGCCACTAACTGTGCGGAGTCTGGGAACGAATTTCCTGAAAATATTCTTTGCTGATTTTAAGCTTCCATAAAACAGACTTTACTACGATAAAACAGTTTTTAATGCAAATTATGTTACAAATTGTTGGCTATTTTGAGGACAGATATAATACAGTTTCCAGTTTTGTTCAATGAAACTCAGTTTCAGACAATCTGGGTCAAAAGACTTTGGGACACTTTGGGCGAAAAGTAGAGAATTTACTGTACATGCTTCCATCGTTATATTACCAGCGCATGTTCTTGATTTGCTGCCTTTTCCGAGCCCCCCTTCCCCCCACACAATGTTGAAACATGCCAGCAATCGATGAACAGAGTAAAGTACACTAGATACGGACTGAGTAAAAAGTAGTACAACCATAGAAAATTAATGCAAGTCAGAGAACTACTACTTTATTCACTATAGCCCTCCTTCCCTTCAAAGTGCTTAAAAATGAAGGAAAAAAACAAGTAACTTATACTTTTGTTAAAGACCTGTCAAAGTTGAGAAGACAATAATATATTTTTTTGAAATAACATCTTCGTTAGTGTCAGAGAGATTAAAGGTGTACTCATCTTATCTGGGAGGTTTGGTATATATTGGACAGGGAGGGGTCAAATTTGCAAGTGTTGCCAAGGGTACATAATGAAAATGTACAGTACCGGCTGGTATTTTTCTCAAAGCCCACTATGTTGATATGATTGCTCCACTATTTTCTGAGATATTCTTGATTTTGTAATTATTGTAACCACCAAAAGTGTCATCACTTTACTTACCTATTTGAGTAATGTGAAAATTGAAATGTCTCTGTTACCCAATCAGACATT
>NC_090885.1:47660688-47683188 GCF_036669925.1 Montipora capricornis
GTTTGTGATAAACTTGCCAAAATCTAATGCTGTGCATTTGCAGTGACCAAAAGAAGTTAATCAACTCTTATAATACCTTTTAAAAGCTTATATTTAATTGATTTCCCTAATTCGTTGGACTGACAACATTTGTCTGCATCATTAAAGCCCAACGTTGAAATAAAAACGATGAAATTTTGGCGAGAATAAAGCACAAGGAGTGATGGTAATGATACAAAACGTTTGCTTAGTAACCACACAGTAATTTACAGAAGGAAGCCTGGAACGAGCTGAAGATGACAGAGGACATCACAGAGAAAAGAAGAGAAAGCTATGCGAATGTCCTGAACTACATTAGAACAAGACTCAGATTCAGTTATTGAAGAACATTTTAATTGGTATTGGAGGAGCTCGAGGAAAGAGATTGAAAGAAAGTACAACACCAATTTCTTCTCTCTCATTCAATTTGATTGATTTTGACAATGTAGAGTAACTATAAGGAGGCAGACAATACTAATTGAGAGCATCTTAGGCGATAGATTTATTGTTGTTGTTATTATTGTTATTGTTATTATTATTATTATTAATATGTTTATCTCAGTGTAATAGAATATTTACATAATATATATGTTTTTAAGAATGTTAAGACAGAACCCAATTTTGTTTTTAAAACTCAATAATAGGATATACCTGTGATGTTTAATTTTTTCTTTTTTTGTTTTATTCTTACACACTAAAATTGTATTTTTAGCTTGCAAGTTTGAATCTTTTGTCTTAATAAATAAACGATTATCCAGTTGCTAATTTTATTAATATTTAAAAAAGTCTGGACTGGGTCATGTTGTTCGCCGCAATCAGAAAACAACATGGACGTCAGCTGGCTGGTACTTTAAGTACATACCCTGTCAGCTGTGCGTGTATGTCTTATTTGTAAAGGCATATGGAAGCCATCAATGAGGGAAAAGTGTGTTGCTAAAGTAAAACGGAAGTTTAATGACCCCATGGACAAACATGCCATGCAAATAATCAATGACAACAAAACAGTCGGCCATTTGCCATGTTAGTTCTTCCGAATAGCATTGTATATTCTTGCACGCTGTGGAGAGATCAGTGTTGAAGTACGGGGGAAGTGATTGGTCGAAGAATATGCTTAATCTTTATTTACTGAAGGTTTGTAGTGTTATTTGTGACCCCATACCAGTGAGGTTACAATATTTCTGCAAAAAGAGGCGTCTTATGCATGAGTTTTTATGGTAGTTCAACTTCATAGGCAAGAAATCTTGTTATTCTGGTCTGATAGATCGGTCTTTGATTCAGGCAATTTTCTGTTTTGTGAAGGTGGATAAAGTTGTCAAATTTGGTTTAATTGGCAAAAAATATGCAAGTGGGCACAATATTTAAAAATACCGTAGTTGTAGTCAGGCATGATAAAAGAATTAAAAAAATTGTTGTCACTGACTAAAAAACTTATGTAAAAAGGACGTTTCGGTCAAAATACTATGACCTTCTTCAGCATAGAATGGCTTACGAATACAAATGAGTGCTTTAAAAGAGCAGTGGAAACGTCACTTGGGATTTCCAAGGGCCTTGTGAATGTCTGGAATGTAAATGTGTTCATTAATGGAATTAGGTTCACTAATTGAGTGCCACGCTTTTAAAAATAATCTTTTTGACTGACCATTGGGAACAACGGTCAATGACTTTGACGCCGTCAAGGTCAAAATCATAATTATTTTCTATGTAATGTTGGGTTAATAAAGAATTCCTATCTCCTGTAAAAATCCCCTATCAAATGCAAAGAAGGGTACGACATTGCCAAGAAAGCGGGTCTTGCCTACTTAAGATTATGCATAAAAAACTGTCATATCCAGATTGACCGACGCCATTACAAGCTGGAGAAGCTTCACTCCGATCTCAAGCAAACTCTGGATGTACACAGCATGGACATACATGTACTGGTGCGCACCGTCGAACAAACAGCCACTTTTGAATCAAAATGCAAGTCTGAGATCCGACAAGATAAACTACAGAGACTGCTTTACAGCCGCTTGGACAACCGCTTGAAAGATCCAACAGATAGATGGGTTGTCAACATATCTAGCAAGCCGTTGAGTGACTTGGATAAAAAAGCATTGAGCCATGGTTTTAAATTTGCGATTACACCAAAGTCCGTTCCTGTTGCAGAAATTGTATCATCGGTCGAGTCAGGCATAAAACATTTACCACCCGAGTCAACAAATTTCATTCGAGCCAAGATTACTTCAATCCTGAAAAACAGCAAACCCTCGCGCCAACGCAACATGACAAGAGATGAACTCGAAACGGTTAAACGGTTATCCAAGGACACATCAGTTACCATTCTATCAGCAGATAAAGGTCGTGCAGTTGTCGTGATGGAAAGCAGCGACTACCAACAAAAAAAAAGAGTTCAGGCTTGTTGCAAGATCAGAACACTTACGCAAAGATTTCAGATCGATGCAGGAACCCCACTTCCAGCACAGAGAAATCCCTGAACGCCTTGCTCAAACAGATTAAAGGCCTAACATCAACCTATGACACCAACATGCAGCAACTCAATGACAAACTTTATTACACACTCCGAAGCACTGACGCCACACCAGCTACCTTCTATGGACTGCCAAAAATACACAAACCATAGGTTCCGCTAAGACCCATCACCAGCTCTATTAAGTGTCCTACTTACCAAGTTTCTAAACATCTAGCTTCTATCCTGAGCCCTTTACAAAACTACAAGTATACTGTTACGAACAGTTGTGATTTTTGTAAAAAAAAGTCCCTAGTTTTGCCCCGCAAAAAACCATGGTGTCTTTCGATGTCGTATCCCCCTTCACTTCTATACCGACAATTTTGGCACTCCAGGTGACTAAGAACAGACTTGAAGCTGATCCGACCATCTCGGAAAGAACAAACATGTCTATTAACAACATCATGAATTTGCTTGAATTTGTACTTGATAACAACACTACTTCGTCGTTGATGGCACTTTCTACAAAAAAATTTTCGGCTGCCCAATGGGTTCACCTGTGAGCGCAATTTGGCAAATTTAGTTATGGAACACGTTGAAGAGACAGCTTTGATCACCGCACCCCACCCTCCTAAGTGGTGGTATAGATATGTTGACGATAGCCATGTCTGCATCGCTCGGGAACATCTGACAGAGTTCCACTCTCACCTTAACTCAATTAATCAACACATCAAATTTGCAGTGGAAGAAGAGAAAGAGGGATCCACCTCATTTCTGGACACCATGACAACCAGGAATCCCGATGGAACTATAAAAACCAGCGTCTACGGGAAAGCCACAAACACTGACAAATATCTTCAATTCAACTCTCACCACCCTTCTCAACACAAACGCTCAGTAGCTAGAACGCTCCTCGACAGAGCAAAGAACATCCCTTCTACTGACGCAGACAAATTATCTGAAGTACAACACGTGGTCGACGCTCTAAAGATCAACGGTTACACCGACCAATTTATCAAAAGCTGTATAAGTACCACTGTTTCTTCAAACCGGTTTCAAACCAACAGAGGTTTTGTCACGTTGCCATACCTTCAAGGAATTTCAAAAAAAATCGCACGAACTTTAAATCATTTCAATATCAATGTCGCAAACCCGTAATGACCGTCGGCTCCATTTTAAGAAACCTAAAGACAAATTTAGTAAAGAGATATCAACAGGAGTCATCTATAAAATTAATTGTAAAAACTGTGACAAAGTTTATATCGGTCAAACATCAAGGGCCTTAAGGTCTAGAACAAGAGAACACAAAAGAGCGATTTGTACAGGAGATAGGAATTCTTTATTAACCCAACATTGCGTAGAAAATAATCACGATTTTGACCTTGACGACGTCAAGGTCATTGACCGTTGTTCCCAATGGTCAAAAAGATTATTTTTAGAAGCGTGGCACTCAATTTGCGAACCTAATTCCATTAATGAACACGTTTACATTCCGGACATTTACAAGGCCCTTGGCAATCCCAAGTGATGTTTCTACGGCTCTTTTAAAGTGGTACCACGACCAAAAAAAATTTTGTTTTTCCTTTGGATTTCAAAACTATGTTAACTGAACACTAACTCACCCAAGTTTTAAGTTCTGATTTTAAAAAGACACCTGTTTATTTTAGCTGGAATTTTCTTATTTATTGGTCCGCCATTACTAACTTCAAAATCTTGAGAGAGCTGGGTCGAGGAGAAAATGACGTCAAACACTCACTAGTTTGAGAATGCAATGCGTGTGTATGCAGCCTAATTAATATGCAGCACGGGAGTTTCGGGCTTTCAGACTTTTCAACCTGTGTTTTGCATATATAATAAATTGCGTTTACACGCTGAAATTTTAAGCTAGTGAGTAAATGACGTCATTTTCTCTAGATCCAACCCTCTGAGGTCCAATCGGCCAGTTTTGAAAGTGAGTAATGGCGGACCATGAAATCCAAAACTTACGTTCAAAATAAACAGCCTTTGATAAAACTCAACGCTCAAAATTTTGCCAGTTAGGTGTTAAGCGAACAGAATCAAGAAAAAAAAGGAAATGATTTTTTGATCATAGTACCACTTTAAAGCACTCATTTGTATTCGTAAGCCATTCAATGCTGAAGACGGTCATAGTATTTTGACCGAAACGTCCTTTTTACCTAAGTTTTTTAGTCAGTGACAACAAGTTTTTAAATTCTTTTTGGGCACAATATTGTCACTGGAAAAGTGCAGGCTCTGAAATCATAACTTTCCTCTGAATGTGGTAGTAAACTTGGTTTGGCTAATCCAGGTAACTACATATAAATAATTATTTTAAAATACATTACATGTATGCCAGTTTGACAAAGTTTTTTCTTGGATTTCATTTTTGTAATGAATGATGTAGCTCCTAGTCTGTTGCAAGCTCCCAGTTAGTGGGGACAAGTGAAAAAGTAGTCCGCATCATGGAAAAAGCGAGCATGAGACAAAAAATCTATGCAGTATTGGGGAGACGAAAGTACTATAACCTTTTTTTTTTCTCATGCGTGTGTTTTCCTCGATCTGGAATATGTTTAGGCTTGTCTCGGCCAACTGGAGAGCCTGGAACTAGCTATGTGACCCCTGGCATGAATCTTGACCCATTGCTGATTTGGAAAGTATAACTGAAATGGATCTTAATCTTCTTGCAAAATGTAATATATAAGTGCAGGTGCTACCTGGATATCTTCGTTCACATCTTTCTTAAATAACGGACATATGAGCAATTAGCACGAAGTTGATTTCTTCATTCATTGAAATTGAACCAATAATATTCATTCCTCTCAATCAAGGCTCTTACCTGTACCATGTAGATTATTTCCCATGTTGTTTCATATTCTCTTGACACAGATTTGTTTGGCTGTAGGACAAACCTTGACATCCTTGGATTTGAGTGGATGCTCAGCTTTAACAGATTATGGTCTTTCAACCATCAGTAAACACTGTCAAGTTATTGATTCACTAAAGGTGTCGTTCTGCCCAAACATCACTGGCAAGAAGTTGAAACCACTTTTTAAGTGCCCACAAAGAGGACCGGACTTTAAAACGTTTGTGGCTAATGGATGCAAAATGGTTAGTTTAATAATAATAATAATAATAATAAAATAATAATTGTAATAATTGTATTTAATTGTAATGCTTGTAATTAACAAGAAAGAGCGAAAAGGGATAACCATCGATATTGCTGTACCAGCTGATGTAAGAGTAAGGGAAAAAGAAAGGGAAAAGGTGGAAAAATACCAGGACTTGAAGAGAGAGATCGGAAGATTGTGGAAACCCAAAATGGTAGAAGTCGTACCTGTAGTGATAGGAGCCCTTGGAAGTGTCACCAAAGGATTTGATAGGTGGATTGAAAAGCTAGGGATACCATTCAATGTTGGAGTAATTCAAAAAACGGCTTTGTTGGGAACTGCAAGGTTTTGAGGAAAGTGTTGGAAATGTGAAGAAGAGACAATTCTGTTAGCCTTTGGTCATTTGTTATGACTCGCCTAACAGAAGAAAAGACGGCAATGACAACAGCCAGAACATGATGTTAAATTTTATAATAATAATAATAATAATAATAATAATAATTATTATTATTATTATTATTATTATATTTATTATTATTATTATTATTATTATATTTATAATTATTATTATTATTATTATTATTATTATTATTATTATTATTAGATAAAAGCCAACAGACCTGGTGTTGTGGTCAAGGATAAGAAAGAAAAAAGGTGCATGTTCAATGACAGGAGTCCCAACTGAAAGTAACTCCACGGCAAAATTCACAGAGAAGTTGTTGAAAACTGAAGTCAATATGATGTTGGATATGTAATAACTCCCATTAAAGCTCATGAACCAAGCAGATTAAACTAGGCAAGAACTCAACTTTACGCCAAAAATTTGGGGCAGTCAACACTTACAAAAGCAAAAACCAGAAAGCATGGCCCCCGATACCCATAATGCCTAGCAGACACTCTTGACATAACTTCCGGTGTCCATACGTGTCAATACATTACATCCCTTCCTATCTTTAGAAACAACCAACTATTACAAAACAATCAGGATGCGAACCGAAAAAGAAAGTGTCTCAAACTGTTCTTTGTGAATGCGCTAAGAAAACCGCCAACCCTAGCCAAAAAAAGAGAACTTAATAAAACTTTGCAAAAGTTCCTTGTCTCATCTGAGTTAAGTCCATTTTCAAGACAGCACAGAGTCCTTGTAGTTTGTTGGCATTCTATTGGTGCGCTTGGGTCTCGATGCCACTGAACTTTCCTCCAAACGTCCTGAAACTGGCGCTGGCCTGACTGCTTCTGGATCTACATCCTGCAAGATTCCTTTGCTTATTCTGGTAAATTGTAAGGAAGTGTTCTGCCTGTATTCAACGACATGCTTAGACTTTACCGTCACTTCACTACCATCCTTAGACTGCAGTGTGTACGGCTCACTTTTAAAATTTGCCTTCAGTTTTCCAGACGTTTTCATGTTCTTTGGCAAGACCAAGTCTCAGGGCAATACAGGGTTTGGTGCTGCTTTCCGTCTGGCGTCAGCATATGCCTTGTGAAACAACTTGTCACTCCAATCTTGTCTTGGATATCTTCATCCAGTTGTGTTTCTGCCCTCCTTAATTCCTGCAATTCGGTTTTCAACTCCCTGCCAAACATCAAAAGTGCAAAAGAGGCACCAGTGCTCCTGTGTGGTGTGGACCTGCATGCTAGCAAGAACTTTTGTAACTCTTGTCGCCAATCTCTACCCGGGTCTGGTTCTGGCTTTATACTTGTCCGTTGGCCTGTGGCCACAAAGGTGGAGATATTCTGTGTTCTGCTCCATTGTTCGACAAAAACGATGTAAACTCCTCACAACGGAGTTGAGGACCATTGTCAGACTTGAGAGTAAACGGATAACCATATGTGGGGAAAATCTGCGACAGAACATCCATCACTCTCTCTGCTGTCGTTGAATGCATGACTACAACTTTGTAGAATCTACTGTAATAGTCCACCACTACTAGAATACTTTCCCCCGTGGGAAGAGGACCCATCAGATTGACAGCATGTCCTGCCAAGGTCTGGTAGGCGGTTCAGCTCTCTTCATCGTTCTTGCACCTGAAACTGGCCCACCACTTGCCACCCATGGCAAGACTTGCAGATCCACTCGATCTTCGGCCACCAGACCTTTGTCCTTGGTCATGCCTTCATGTTAACGATACCCTGATGCCCTTCATGAGCAAGGCGGAGGACTTCTCCTCTAAGGGATTTTGGTATGACAATTCTCGAACCCTGCAAAAGAAATTTGCCTGACACACAGAGTTCTTCTTTGACACACAAATATGTAAACATCTGACACCAAGACCAGTCCCCACTAAGGATGTGCTGTCTCAGTGAAGTTTTCTCAGGATCCTTGTCAGAAGCCAATTCCACTTTTCTGGCTGTCAAAGCTACTGACATGCTCTCCTGAGCTGTCATATTGACAGAGTCGATTGAGTCTAGATAGAGCATCTGCAATGTTTGTCTTTCCAGGTCGATAGACCACTGTGTAATTGTATCCTTGTAACCTCAGAACCCATCGTTCCATACGTGCAGATGGCTTGGAATGTCTCTCAAAGATACATTCAAGGGGTTTATGATCAGTTTCCTGTTCAAATTTGCGCGGTAAAGATAAAGGTTGAATCTTTTGCATGCCCATACCAGGGATAAAGCCTTCTTTTCTGTCTGTGAATATCTTCACTCTGCATCAGTGAGATTCCAAGATGCGTACATACCCATTCCTCATTCTGAAGTTGGGTCAGCACAGCACCCAAGGCATGTGGTCCTGCATCAGCTTTGATGTGTGTGTTGCAGTCTCCTCTGAAGTACATAAGGGTATTGGCCTGAGCCACTATCCCCTTCAACTTCTGAAATGACTCTTCTTGGTCTTGCCCCAAACAAAAAGGCTCATTCTTCCTCAAAAGCCTTCTAGCGGTTCTACATCTTGTGCGAAGTCTGAAAGAAACTTAGCTGAATACTGCACGAGTTGAACAAAGGACGTGACCTGCAAAGCACCTTGGAGCCGATTGGGATTTAGGATGGCGGCCACTTCCTCTTCACTAGGTGTGATACCTTGGCTGCTTAAATCATGACCAAAAAAGGTCAATTTGGGATGGCAAAACTAGCATTTGTCTCCATTCAGCGTCAGTCCTTTCTCTGTCAATCCCCTGAGTAGCACATGCATATTCCGATCACGCTCTTCTATACCACAACCATGTACAATCAAATCATCTGCCAAATTGGCCACTCCTCTACAACCTTGCGAAACATCAGCCACAATTTTCTGGTACTTCTCAGGTGCTGATGGTGTGTGTAACAAATATGGTGGTCTCGTGCGATTTCTCCTCAAGTTCCACCTGCATGATGGAAGCCCCACTTGAGATCGAGTTTCGAGAACACAGTTGAACCATTCAGATCGTACAAGACTTCTTCAGTCGTTGGAATTGGGTGCCTCTCTCTCTCTATCGCTACATGTGCTCTGCGCCTGTCCACACAAATCCTGATATCACCCATTCTGTTGGGCTGTGCGACACTTCCTCAATAATATCTGTAGCTAGTAATTCATCCAACTTCTCATCAACCTTGTTTCTCAATCCCAAGGGAAGCCTTCTCACAGGTTGGGAAATGGGTGTGACATTATCTTTTACAAGCAGCTTCAACTGGAAATCCCTCAGCTTTCCCACTCCCTTGAAAATGTCTGCATACAGGTACAGCCCAAAAATAATGCACATGCAAGAACTTCTTTTTGCTTCCACAAGCCAGGTAACTTCTTGCGGCTAATTACAGGTCAGTTGCGCTTGAATCCTGAAACCACAAGAACTTCTTTGTGGTTGCTTGCTTAACGCGCAAGAACTTCTTTGCTGCAGGATGTTTGGACAGCAAGAACTTCTTTGCAGTAATACTTTGCGTAATTAGTGGAAATGCAAAGTGAAGTGAGAAACACAGGCGAGTTGCAGCTAAAAATGTAAATTATTGTTAAGAATAACTTTTTTATTGGCTGTATATACAGTGCAGCTAAATGCGTATGTTGATATACTTGTATATACTTCGCATATACCTTTGTTATTCATTGTGCTTTTACGTGGCATTGTGTAAAAAAAAGGAAAGGATCAACTTTATTTATGTGTCTAGTCTTCTAGCTGGAACACTAATTGGGGAAACTATAAAGTGAAATAAACAACAATGAACATGGAGCACGCAAATTACTAAGATACACAACCAACAGGTTGAACATATATTACTTGCTGGAACAAAACATCGGGCGTTTAGAAACAAAAGACTCCGACTTGATTGCATCTTCACCAATGACACACTTCAATGATATTCGAACCTCACTTACTTCCCAGATTCGCGTGACGTCACGGCAAACACTGAAAAAAGCTATATCTTCGGTACTGTGCATTATTCGCCGATTATATTTATTTGGTTGTTTGGAAGGAAAAGTTTAGTTTCCTTATAAAGCACGTGCCGGTGGTAGGAGACACAATTAAGAGCCAATATGCTTTTAACTTATTGCACTCAAACAACTCGGACAACCTCCTGATTGTACCCGCTTTCACTTTCAGATTACCAAGACCCTAAAAGTATGCGTTTTCGAAAGGTAATATGCCTCTAAGCTGTCCCTTTGCAATCTAAGAGACTCTAGCAGCCTGCCGGATCTTTCTGTTCGCAACAATTGTGTCCCCAAGTCCCAAGTACAGTGTATACTGTATTCTGGTAAAAGCAGCTCGATAAATTAGCTATATGTAATTTGTATCCATTTTGAAAGGTTCAATTCCCACCCCGGTCTCTCAGCCCTTGTGTGGGCCCATTTTCATTTGTAGGGCTAACGCTCACATGGTTCATATGGGGTACAAAACTAGCACTTCACATTACACTCTAATCAGTTAAGTCTGTTTTAACCGTTTTTAGTTTGATTTCTATGTTCGGGTGTTTGAGCTATTTCAACACAAGCATTTTACGAGCAGTTTTGGCAGTGACATTCGCAGAAGTAAGGTTGTGTTCATCAATATTATTAGGAATTTCTTCTGAATTAAGAATTGACCTTTTCTATGCTTCAGGGATTGCAGAAAGGAGACGATTATATGTTAGAAAGTCCACTGACAAACGGTATTTTTGTTGAAACTCGGATCTTGATAAGAAGTTTCTGCTTTCGTTTAAAAGGTGGTAAGTTTAAATAACCCCTTTTCTATACCATAGCGAGTAAGACACTGGTTTTCGCATCTATTCTTATAAAACGGTTATTCAAAATAGTTTCATAGTTGTATTCCCTAACCAAGGAAGGGTTTCTTGAGTGTAGTTCCTGCCAAACAGTCAATATATCTCTGTAAAATATGGGCACATGTAGGGCCAAATTTCAATCTTGAGTGTCAAAATTACAATTGAAGATAAATCGACCCCCCCCCCCCCCCCATCAACCCCCCCTTTTGAGATCTAACTGAGGAGAAGAGAGAGCACCGTCTACTGCCATCTGCCTCACATAAGCGTTTAACCCATTCTACTTTAAGCAATTTATCCAACATGGTGAAATCGACCATATTAAGACCACCCTTATCTACAGGACCTATGAGGGGGTGGCGTTTTGAGTTATCTGGCTTAAAGTTCCAAATGAATTTGAAACAAATATCATTGACTTTTTCAGCGAAGTTCGGAGGCACTCTTGTAAACTAGTTTAGACATGGCGAGTGTCTTAACAATACAAATCCTTCCTCTAAGAGTTAAATTCCTGGTGGTCCATTGATTTGAATTTTTTTTAACCGTCACAAGCTTTTCTTCGAAATTAATTCTATAACTGGTGGTGGGGTCATATGCGAAGGCAACACGAAGCCCAAATAGATATTATTCTGGCCACACAATGTGAAATGGCGCATGCTTACCTAAATGGCATCTTAGGCTTCCAAGCCACATCCCTTCCGTTTTTAAGGAATTTTATTTAGACCAGAACAGGTTCCAAAATCATTTAAGAGATTGAATATGTGGTTGGCAGAGCATTCATCCTTTATAAAAGCTGTAAGGTCATCTGTATGTTTTAAATTGATTTTACATGCTTAGTTTTATTTCAGTCTCATTGATTTTTCAAACCACAAACATTTTCATTTAGTCTGATTGCTTGGGCGAGCACCTCAATTGCCAAGACAAAAAGAAGCCCTGGCAAGGGGCAACCTTGTCAAACACCTCTACAGAGCTGGAAAAAGTCTGACCCGTAACCATTGTTCATAACACAGCTTGTGATGTTAGAATAAAAAGTGTGAATCCAATTTTGAATTATCAGGCCAAAGTTTGTAACCTCAAGTACTTTGAACAGGTAATTCGATTCTAAGGAATCAAACGCTTTATCAAACTCTGTAAAAAGTAGCATGCCTGGTAAGGTTTTTCCATTATACGACTCGATTACATCACAAATCGACTGAATGTTTTTTCCAATAAAGAAATTTTTGACATAGCCCGTTTGATCTGATCAACATTGACAAGACTTTCTCTAGCTGCTTCGCAATACATTTCGTGGCAATTTTGTAGCCAATGTTCAACAAGGTAATTGGTCATCAATTTTTTAAGAGAAGGGTGTCTTTATTCTTTTTTGGCAACAAGGAAATCACGCCCCTTCTTTGTGAGATCGACATTTTGCCAGGCTGATAGGCATCGTTTAGACAGTCCTGTAAGGGCGTTGCAATATGTTCCCAAAAGCACAAATAAAATTCCACGGTGAGTGGTGTTTTGTTTTTCGCAAATTGTTTGTTTGATAGACCTTCTTCGGTGATAAGTCCCTCACTGGTATTCTGCTACTCAATATCAAGTCTTTTTATGTCATTACAATTTACAAAAGGCGATGCTGAAGCGTCAAATGTGTCTTCCAGTGTTTGAGAGGAATACAGGGTTTTATAAAAGTTTTCCATTTCGGACAAGATATTATTCAGGTCTTCTAGATATTCGTTTTCATTTGTTTTCCAATGCACTACCAAACAAACATTGCCACAACCTTGCCATTTTGAGATTTCTGGTTCTTTCCACTGGTCCACTAGACTCTCAAACAACATCCAAAAGTCCTCAAATTTGGTTTTATCTCCACCGAACGTCGGCACCATTAGTGGTTTTAGATGATGATTGGCGAATACAGCGCCTGGCGAATTTTCAGAAATTTCTTCTTTGCCTTGTCCTCTTTGAACACGGTGAAGATAACCCTGAATTGAGCTGTCTGTCCGAAACGTTTGGGGCACTTGAATATGTGAGTTGATTTTCATGTGAAGCGCTCGCGGTCAGGGCAGAAATTTGAACATGTAATTTTACGGCCTCGTGGCCTTTCTCGATGGTGGCTTGCATTTCCGAATTCGAGGGATTGTGCTTCCTTCAGCGCTGCCTGTGGGTTCTTTGCATCCCCATTTTCCAAATAAGCTATACATAGTGGGCGTACCATTTACCAAGAAATTCCGGAAATTCCGGTTGGGATGTAAATGGAACACACGTTTTTGGTTCGTTCCACTGGAAAATTTCCGGAATAAACGGAACTTCTGAAAACATAGTCCTATTTTCCCATTGGAAACTTTCCGATGGAAATGTGTGTTCCATTTACAACTTTTGAAAGGTCTTGCCACTTCCAGGCCATTGCCGGTTTTCACTTGACGTCACAACCCTTTCCAAATATGGGCATCCGCCATAGTTGTGTCCCTCGGTCCGCGAAATTTATGGTAATCGTAAGTCATCTTTACCGACGTCTCCTGGTTTTTGTGGAATTTTTCGCCTCTATCATGGATTTAGCGAAAGATAAAACTGAAGAAGACTTGAAGACCCCTTCGTTTAATATTCCTGTGTTGTCAGAGTACGCTAAAGCTTTAGACAAGCAAGTAAAGAGACGATATCTCGAAAAGATATCAGTCGTAAGAGTTGACCCTGTCAGTATTCCTAGTGAGCAGTTTGATCCCGAGTGTTTGCCGCAAATATAATCGACTGATTTGCTTGGATATCTCGTCTTAGAGACAAGCTTTTATACAAGACAGAAGTTCAAAGCCTAGAAGAGCTTGGAGGCGTTTAATCAGATGGTTTCTGGTTTCGTAACATCTGTAAGAGGGTGCAAGATTTCTCAACGAATGAATGACCCGCTGGTGAACGTTTGGATAATTGCCGACAGTGATGGAACCATTCTGTCGACTCGCTGTTTAGACTGCAAAGCTGGGCTCGCTGAGTCATGTTCCCACATCACCAGTGTTTTATTTTACATTGAAGCTTGGATACGAATCAATGGCAAATTAGCTTGCACACAAGTAAAGTGTACATGGATACGAATACCCACTTTCTTGAATGAGGTGCCCTATGCTAGGGTTCGAAATATTGACTTTTCTTCGGCAAAAAAGCTGAAGAAAACCTCGATGCATAAATCGATTTTTGACTGAGTGTAACATCGAAGATGTGTTTTCACATCAGCAGGGTCAAGCAGAAACGGGACGCCCCAACGTTCTTTCCCCATCACAAGCGGAGATGACGTCTCTCTTTGAGAAATTAAATAACTGCAAATTAAATTCAGTAACTCTGACTTTAACTGCCAAATATGCTGATCATTTCATAGCTAAAAGTAGGACTGCCGTAGTTGTTTCTGACTTGTTCGAGACAGAGAATCTTGATCTGGATTATCATGAACTATTGCAAAAATGTGCAGAAGTTAAGCTGGATATTTCACGAGAAAACATTGAGCTGGTAGAGAAAGACACAAGGGCTCAGGCAAAGAGCTCAGGATTCTTTTGTCATCGTGCTGGGAGAATTGGCGCCTCTGCCAGTGGGGCTGCTTTTCGCAGTAACCTTTCACAACCCCCTCAGGCGCTGATAAAAACGATTTTTAAGGTGAACACTAAAGCTACACGACATGGATGCAAACATGAAGATGATGCTATTCGTGCATATGAAAATGAAATGAAAAAAACTGATTGTAACTTTACAGTTACCCGATGTGGTCTCTTCATCAAGGAGAAACATCCCTTTCTACATGCCACACCAGACTTTCTGACATCATGTGACTGCTGTGGGCTTGGTTGCGGGGAAGTGAAATGTCCTATTTGCATAAGGGATTGTGACTGAAAAAAACACTTTAGAAAAGAAGGCGTGCTTGGAAAAATTGGACGGTGTCTTTTGCCTGAAAAGGCACCACAATTATTATTTTCAAGTGCAGCAGCAGCTGCTCACCTTAACTGACAGAAAACACTGTGACTTTGTGATGTGTGCCATTAGTCCTGAGAGAGAGCCACAAATAGTTAAAGAACGTATTTATCCTGACTTAAAGCCTTGGGATACTGTAGTCCCAAACCTCGAAGCTTTTTGGAGAGTCTGTATTCTACCTGGGATTCTGGGACGATGGTACACAAGGAAATGTACCTTGCCCATTAACAAACCCAATGACAATGGGGTATGCTTTTGTCAGGCTCCAAGGGATGAAACTGTCATTAGTTGTAGTAACCCAGAGTGTGCATATGGAGAATTTCATCCATCATGTTTGGCTTTTGGCTCAGCTATGATCAGTTCTTTTCGTTCTCTCGACTATCTGAGAGCCTGAAACAGGCTACCACTGTTATCGCAGTTGACACGAGGGAAGCAGTGTCTGTTTCACTTTGTTCGCCACTCGCACAAGGCTCATCTAGCATCATTGCTTCACTATTTTCTTCGCTCTCTGAAGGTGAAGTGCTTGGTAGGGCGGTAAAGTCTATGCCAACTATACGCTCTCCGCTTTAATTGAGAAATTTTCTCTTCTTGGCTGGCTCTTGTTCTTGCCGCTCGATCGCACTCTTCCTTCGGGCTTTCGCTCGCTCACTCCGCTCTCTAGCGGCCTCCACATCTTTTTTCTTCTACTCTTTCTTGGTTAAATGACGTGTTGGAACCCAATCTTCATTGAACCTGTCCCAGTTTGCTGCAGGCCTGCCAGAAACGAAGTGACGACTACAAACACGCTCGTTCTTCAAAACATTCTTTGTTTTCAAGTGAGCACGATCTATCGCAGAAATCCACAAATTTCGCCTCTCTCGGGTTAACTCCACGAAGTCTTCGCCTTGATTAGTGATAATCGAAGGTACAGAATAAAAACGAATGCTATCTCGACCACTTTTTCGTCCACAATTGGCAATAATACAAAGAACCATGACGCTTTCACGCATTCAAGCTCTCTCACGCTACTTTTTGTTTACTCCTGAGGGACACAATCATGGCGGATAGCAACGGTTGTCAAGTTAGGGGTCACGTGGGTGAAAACCAAGAATTCACAGCCACATTTTTACATTTTGGCATGTAAAATCGCAATCACTGGACAGCGAACGGACCTGAGTTAAATGGAACACGTTTTTCACCCGATGGAAATTTCCACCGAAATTTCCGGGAATTTTTTGTAAATGGTAAACAACCAGTGCGTCCAAAATTTCCAGTACGCCTTCCAGAACCAACCACAGCTGATCAATTTCTTTTTGAATGATTTGAACATCCTTTGGCGCGATGCATAACTTCTTCATGCGGTGATGCATTTTTGTCAGTTCTTAACTTCTATCTTACGCAGTCGCTTCCCTCGTTTCACCCTCAAAAGCGCCGTTTCTTTTTCCAATTTCTGTTTATTGTGTCCCAAAACATGCTCTACGCTAGTGCTCTCCTTTTTGGTCATCTTGAACAAACAACAGCAACAAAAAGTTCCCTCGCTGAACTATGGTAAATATTCCAACAGTTTTCCTGAACTGCTCCTATATGCGAACGGTAAAATAACCAGTGTCCCTTCCTGGTTGCCAAAAAATGTAACAGAGAGAAACCATGGTAAGAAACGTACTTTTCTAAACAGTTTAATTCAAGGAAAGTCTAACCGCTTTTTCCAAAAAAACTAAATCACAAAATACAAAACATTACCAAAAACTTGCACGGCATGCTTCACCAAAACTGTCAATCAAAAATCTGAGCTATTATTGGTTTTCCAAAATAGAAACAATTACATCATGCAATTGTCATTTGCCCAAATGAAATAAATTAATTAAATAACTTTAATGAGTGACATGAATCGTAAATTGAACTGCAGATGTCAAGTGAAGCTATGATCCTATTATGAACGCAATTTTAGCAATTGCATAGGGAAGCCTGAAAGTTTCACAGACTTCAACGAGGTTTGAACCAGTGACCTCGTGATACCGGTGCAACGCTCTAACCAACCGAGCTATGAAGCCACTGATGTTGGGAGCTGGTCATTTGTGGGTTGAAATGTTCCTCTGATGAATGAATCAATGAACGATATGATATGTGAAATGAATCAAATTGAACTTCACTCGAAAAATAAATGTTGTATGAAAGCTTATGTTATTGACACGTCAAGGTTTTGATATGCTTTATGTTGTGCAAGCTAATGGAATAACATACCTAATTTTTAACCAAAGATAAGAAATACGAATATAAATTAACAATTTCAATTCAGGAACATTTTTGCGTGATCTCAATGTCTTTCATATGTGTTGGACAAGTGTTTGGTCAAAACTATCAGTCACATGATCGGGAGTCATGTGACCATTTTAGCGGGCTGTACATTTGTATGAGGTTTAGGCTTTCTGTCCCTAATCACAGTTGGACTTTGGCTTGTAATTGTCCATGTTTCTTCCGTTTGTTAAGACTCTGATACCTCTTGTGAGGTCATGTTTTGAATCCTTGCAGTTTGGGTACACCGTTGAAAGGAAACGCGTCCTGTGCTATTGTTAGTGCACTCCTTATGGTCATCCAGTTTCTTCAACATCTTGCGTGATGCAGTGGACCACTTCTTTTTCCAGAGGGTTGTGGTGTTTGATACGTGTCACCATTGATCTCAGTGGTCCAAAGTGTTCAATAAATTATGGTGCACAACAATACCATGTCAGCATAGAGTTCTCTGGAGTGGAGTCTCTCAGACAATCCATGTGCATGTGGTAGGCCAACCTTCTTGGGTAAATTCGCTTTCCTCGCCCCTTCACTATCATACTTTTTCTATTTATTGGGCAGTTGTGTATCCATTCCAGGTTGCAATTCGCGAGAAGAGCAGATTGGACATGATCATCGTCTTTCTTTTTATCTGCACTCTCTGTTACGAGGTTCGATACCTCGTGGAACACGGTACGTGCAACAAATCTCTTGTGCTCCAGGTGGTTTGACGAAAAGATACTGAGCAGTGTGAGACTGCTTTCTTTTCATGGTGATCTTTGTCCTTCACATGTACACGGGTGTGGCTCATAGTAGAAACAGTACTACCTCATCCTTCTCTGCTTTTGGATACGAATACTATTCGTATACAAATACAGTCTATTCGCCAATCTTTACTTCGCCTTTGACGAATATATTAACCTCTTACCAGTCTCACTAACCGAGCGCAAGGGCCTTACTGGGAGTACAGACCGTAAGAGCAGAGAGGTCCAAACAAAACGACCCAGGGCCAATTTTCCCTGGTACAGCCTCCAGCAAGAGAGGTTACTAAGTTGTTTATTATATGGCATCATTCTTTGAGCAATCTGACACTTCTCAGCTCAGTGAGTGTTTGTAATCTTTGCCTTTCATCAATGAACTTTGAACAGTAAACGTTTACATGTAACACTTAATTCCGTTTTTAAAAACTTCTTGTGTTTCGCTCAACTTGAATTTCCTGGGTCCATACTGTAAAATCCCGTCCGTGAACCTGCCAACCTGAGTGCTCCATTTAGCCTGAGAATTGCTTGCCATGTGCATGTATGTTATATCTAATTAGATGGTTACCTTTTTCTAGTTTTCAGTGGATTTAATAGCTGAAATCGCTGCACATTGTCCTTCTTTGCATAGTCTACGACTGGCAGGCATGAAGGAAGTTGATGATGAACTGTTAACAGCAGTGGCTGAGAATTGTCGCCAACTTTCCACTGTCAGCATCAAAGGTTGTGGCTTGGTATGTACTGAGTTAAGGCATAAATAACATCTTGAAATTTAATTGTAATATTTTCATACGCCATTGAATGTAAAATGGCATTTACTTTGTTTTTCCTTGAAATGCAAACAAAAAGAAGTGCTGCAGATGGTGCGATGTGCCACAATGTAGAGCTGAATGTGCAAGCATGACGTATCAGCAGCTGGTATTGTAGACAGAGATTTGTTAATGAATGACACAAGAAGCGTTCTCAACATCTTACCTTAGTTGGGGCACGGTTTGCACGCAATGCAATGCGTAATTTTCAGGATGAAAAAATCTTCTCGACTTTTGATATGGTGTTCCTGCTGCAGCATTATAAATGGGTGTTTTCATCACCCATGTTTTCAAAGCATGAGTACAACTCGCGTGATGTGGATGACATCATCCTTTTTATTTAGAAGGGTTTTCGACTGTCAATACTAAAATGATATGTATGCGTTTTCATTTGTATCCACTTTCGAGAGCGTTTTCAAATCAAAGCAATTTCAATGAATACGTCTATACAGAGGGCCAAAACGCGTAGAAATGTATGCGTTTTCAAGCGATGGCTGTATTTATACTAGACGACGTCTAGATGCATTGAACGCCTGGCCGTAATTGCAACTAATATAAATATGGGATGCACATAACTTCAACGGCTAGAAATCAAATTCATGATTTTCTTGAAAAAAGAGAGTGGGTACCTCAGAGACCTATTGGACGTGCCCTTCATTGCTAAGTGTGTCCCAGTTTAGTGCGTCTTATCTTTATGCTAGACGGCTTAGACGTTGAGACGACTAACATGACACACCTAACTTGAGACGTTTAATTGTCTGACATTTAATGCGGTCACCTTATTTCCCATATTTATACTAGTCGGCAAAGACATCTGAGACGTGTTAGACGTCCTCTAGTGTAAATACGGCCAATGTTCTACCCACACCTTTGAAATGTGATGATGGCGACCTTTTACCTGGCATGCATCTATTTGCATCTTATTGAAAGAAGAAGTCGCTAATTTATTGACTGCTTATCAAACGAAATGATGTATGGAATGAATCATATATTAAACTGCACAATGAAGTCAAGTAAAGCTATGATCCTCGCAGTTATGAACTCAATATTAGCAATTGCGTAGAAAAGCCTGAAAGATTCATAAGTTCAACGGGCTTTGAACCTGTGACCTCACAATACCGCTGCAACACTCTAACCAACTTCGCTACGAAGCCATAGATGATGGGAGCTAGTCATTTGTAGGTTCCAGTGTTCATGTGATGAATGAATCAATGTTTCATATATCATTTCGTTCGTCGATTCATCATTCATTTAAATCCCCAATGACCAGCTCCCAAAATCAGTAGCTTCGTTGCTCAGTTGGTTAGATTGTCGAATTTTTCAAGCTTCCGTCTACGCAATTGCTAATATTGCATTCATAACTGTGAGGATCATAGGGCGGTACTCCCAGAAAAATTGGGTAGGGGTGTGCGGCCCGCTTCCCAAAACCCTTACCCTATTTATGACCAAAATCTGCGATTTTCCCTACCCTATTTATGACCTGACCCTTAAATCAATACCCTGGTGCAGACCTGCCTTATAATTATTTCCCTAGTTCAGACCAATGTTAAAGGCAATGTTTATCTGCTTTTATTAGGTAGGTTACATGATAAAGAAGTAGCTTCTAAATAAAAAACGAATTCAAGACTAGAGTGCAAAAATGGATACCCTATTTATGACTAAAATGGCGGAAAATTGGCCAAAATCGATACCCTATTTATGACCAAAACGGCTGAAAAACCCTACCCTTTGGGGCCGCACATACCTATATAGCCCATATAAGGGAGTACCCCCCCCCTCCCCCTCAGGCTTATAGGACCGAAGTTTGAGGATATGAGCATGCACTGAAACACTGAAATGAAAATACCGGAATGAAAACACCGAAACAAAGCCACCAGAATGAAACCATCAAAACACCGAAACAAAACCGGTGAAACAACCAAGACACTGAACAAAACCACCGGAACAACGCATGCAGCAGCTATAAAAACTTGAACAAAGCAATCGAAAGAGACTCAGTGACACCACCAAGACTGCAGTAAAATTGAAGTGCGAGGGGCATCTCGCGAATAATAATTTCTCGAATGGTTTTCTTCGAGTTTCCTGTTTCAGTTCTTCTTTATTCACAATCTTCGCAGTTTACCAAAGCGCATACAAAGATTGAAACCAGAAGATTCTTTTTTTTTCCTTTTACATTTCAAATGTCACACAATGTAAAGCTTTTAGACACTTCCGGTCACCTAAGGCTTTGAGATTCCTAAAAATTTGAAACCTATGGCATGAAAACTATGTTGGAATCAGAGCAAAGACTAAGGCAGCAAACAAAAATGTGAGGCGACAAAATTATAATGAAAGAATGTTAATGCATTTGTATCATTGTGTTAATAGAGTATTTGCATTTTGAAGAGTTGATGGCTTAAACTGAATTAATTTGCAAGAAGTCTAAGGGCCAGCTAACAGAGTTACCTGGAAAACTGAGCTACTGTGGAAGAGCCAACTTTTCATACGTGTCTGTTGAAGTCACAGTCAAGCGTTTACATGCTAGACTGGGTAATCTACCTTCCCGGGACACCCTGTCTACCTGCCCGTGGCAGCCTTCTAGGAGGGCTATCTTTTTGCCACTTAAACGATTCGTGCTGAGTTACTCTGGTGCGTTACTGAGGTGAGACGACCGCAAAAACATGGCGGTACGAGATCCTAGACCATCCTGGGGAATTGTTTCATCATTATCACTTACCAGTAGGGAGCTTAGGCAAGGATGACGACAATGCCTACGAGAACGTTAACTAACAAATATTATTCCTCGTTATTGTAATAATTTGGCAATTATTCCAAGTTGTTTGGCATGGAAAGTGTGGTGAGAGCACTCGTTTCCCACCAGTGTGGCCCGGGTTCGATTCGTAGAGTCGTCATCATATGTAGGTTGAGTTTGTTGGTTCTTTAGGTCTAGGTTTTTCTCCAGGTACTCTGGTTTTCCCCTCTTCTTAGAAACCAACATTTGACTTGATTTGCGTTAATTTGTTGATTTCACTGAGTTTACAGTGTCCCCAATTAGTGCTCCAGCTCTACAAGACTAGACACTCTATTAAAATTCCTCTCCTTTCCTTAATCGTAATTCTACAGTGCCCTATTGAAAACCACCTCATGTGACATAGGCCATCTGCATAAATAAGTGAATTATTGTTTGTCTGCCATGTTGTTTGTTGTGCTTAGCGGCCACTCAAAGGAAACAGAGCATTTAAAAGCAAGTTGAACCCACCATAGCATTCACTAAAAACTGCAATGACGTGTAACAATTTCTTTAAGATGATCCGGTCTGTTTGCAACTCTATCTGAAGAAGGAGGTATTGGCCATTTCATGCTTCTCTCTTAATGGCACTGGCACGATCAGTTAAGGGTTGTCCTTTGGCCATTTGTCACAATTGTATGTGACGTGGCCTTTGCACAATCCAATCCAATCCTCTTTTTTCTTGAGTGTCACTTAGGCTCATTGTGTTTTAGCTACGGCCCACTGACCAGGGCCAACAAGCCCGAAACAGCTGTCTGCGTGTGCTATCTAGTTTGAGTGCTGGTCATGCTAGGTATGGTCGACGATTGTCCCATTTTGAAGAGAATGCCTTTGTAAGCGTTGTTTGATCTTTCCTAACAGTGGCGTGTTTATGCTTATCACTGTTTGTGTTGATCCAGCATAATGCATCAATCGTTACACAGCACTGCTGTCCTTAGTGTTACACCACAACACCAAATGCTGAAGAGTCCTAACAAGGCTGAAATAGCTGTCTATGGCTGCCAATGAACCAGGTTGTGAGCATGCATGACGTGATGGCCACACTGGGTTTGTTGTTATAGTCTTCACCTTGCTTGTAATGCTCTTTGTCTCAAAGAAAAACCCACTGCCCATCAAGCTTGGGTGAGTTGCATGTAAAGGCGGGCTATGTTGCCAACTTGTTTAGTCGGGACACCCTCTATCCATGTAAACAGGCTTTAAGCCACTGAATTTGCTTGTGTAGAAGCAACTAACTTTGAACAAAACGACCAATTTTACTTAC
>NC_090885.1:47688188-47715688 GCF_036669925.1 Montipora capricornis
GATCAAATTTTTATCCCTTGAATTTTTAGGTTTATCACAGAATTCCTGGAAAGATTAAAAATGCCGTGTACCATTTGGAAATAGCTGCATTGGTTCCGGAGAAATTTAACTTTAGAATATGCAAATGAGAGGGCTGATGACATCATTCACTCAACCCAATATAACATCGAATAAATAGAGCTATCTCGGTCCGTTTGCAGCAGAGACCATTGAAACTTGGTAGACTAATAGTTCTTCTACAGGCAACACACCTACAGCTATAGAGAAATTGGTCCCCTCCAACCTGATTTCAATATTTTTGGTGATCTTAAGCTAGAAAAACATTTAATAGGAAAATAATTTAACAAGTCCGCAAACTCGACCTAAGATGTGTATGCTTTCAGGATCAAACAGATGAGGCACCATTGCCAAATATCAAACTAGAACGCCAAAGGTTACCAGCAAAGCCGTCAATTAATATCAGGGAGGTCTGGAACCCAGTATGTTGCCATGGTAACAAAACTGGTATACTCATATTGTGGAGCACATCTACTAGAATCTCACTGCAAAGAATCAAGCATTTCTGATACAAATAGACCTAATCGGCTAACTCAATGTTGTTCCAGGTATTTTCATATCATTTAAGAAACGGTCCAGATAAGAACGATAGCAACAACGGCAACGAACATGTTGGAATTCAATTGGTATGCAAAAAGGTGATAACTTTTCTATTGTCTGTATTTACTTCTGATTGGCTTAAACAGCAAAAGTTAACAAAACTTCATAAAAGCAGTATTATATTCATCCTTACTTTCCAACCATCTTCCATCTTTCATCTGGTCTCAGTTTAAATGAATTCCACAGAAATCGTATGTGGGGAACATGTAAAATTGTAAGCGTTTCTTGGCTTTTGTTTTCAACTCTTGTGATTGGTCAAAATGTTTTAACACAAAAAAAACACCCTTTCAAAGTGGGCTGTAAATGAATTTTATTGCGTTAACGGCTTTCCTGTAGGTTTATGCATTCTCTGTGTAAAAATGATAACATTCCTATGTGGGGAAAGCCCCGTTGCCGCATAACAAAGGAAATTGCTATCCACCTTACACGGATCATTACTTAAATATGAATGCTACATTATCATGCAAATACAATACACAAAGAATCTTAGTCCCAGGAGATTTGAATTGGGTATAACATTGAGTTAGCCGATTAGGTCTATTGGCTGAGATATATTTTTTTATCATAGCTAATCAAAATTTTGTTGAGTTTATGACGTCATCACTAGACTTATTTGCATATTTTAAACACTTGAATATCTCTTGAACAAAAAGAGATAATTGAAAATAGTAAACAGCATTCTTCTTCTTGCGCAGACTACCTGTTTGTCTTAAAATGGCTTAGATAGGAAAGATGCAAATTTCGTCATTGTAGCACTTTAAAGTTATTGACGAATGGTTTAGAGCTCCAAGACCCAATTTTTTTAGTTAAAGAAGACATCAGCAGTGTATAGTAAGAACAAAGTCAACTAGCTTGTTGGCACTACCTAGTTGTTAAATACTTGATGCAGTCTTTAATGGTTTTCATTTTTAATAGGTTTCAGATGTGGGAATATGTGAATTAGCACGCATGTGCCCACTGGAGGAGATTGTGATATCTGGCGTATCTAGGCTGACTGATCGCTCTGTATTCGCCCTTGCTAACTGCTGTTCTTCAACTTTAAAAGAATTGTATGCGTCAGGTTGTTCCATGATTACTCAGGCAGCTATTAATTATCTCAAGGTATTTGCATTCTGTTCTTAGCATGTTTATGAGACATTAGGAAGAGACTGCTCCAAGATAATTATTTTTATCTTGGGCAACGATTCTGGAGTATTCTAATCATTCCTTCTCGAGTTGCACAAGGATGTAGTATTAAGGAGATTGAAAGACCGATGTTTCAAGCCTGCGCTCTTCATTTTGATTAAGGGCTAATAGTCTACTTTCCTTTACTTTTACTATACTTGCAGGCTACAAATTCTTCACTTAAGCCCATAAGGGAAAATAAGATTGCCAATAACTGATGAATACCGGGTGAACACCCCATTTCTTTCCAAAAGAACAACCTCTATTTTATTGACTCTTTCTTCAAAAATGGCCACTGATTGCTAACACAGGTGGCAGGGTATTCGGCAGTTACTCCATGGACAGTCTCAATATTGGGTGTTATTTTTGCCAAAAATTTCAAACAAATCGTTTCTATCGGATGAATCAGACATTGAACAAAACACATGGCATCTCCATGTCGAGGTGACTTGAAGGATAGAATTTGACAAGTGGTTATGAGAAGGAGAAAGTTCGCGCTTCTTTGCGGAAGTCAAAAGCTAAAACCTTTTAAGAGTTTCATTCTCACAAGCTGCTCCTCCGACCGTCGAATCTCTGCTCTTGGTTATCATTGAAACTTCGTCGTGTAGATTCCATATAAGTAGTGGCAGTGGCAGTGCATGGTAATGAAGTACGACGTCGAATCGGCTTAGGATTGATGTTCCCGACATCAGTCATTGCAAAATGGATAATGGGTAATAGCTTTTTTTGTTGGATGGCGGCATTGAGGCAAAATTTCAATCTCGCTTGATTAATGTTGGAGCTCGGGTCAACCGTTGTTGAAACACTTGTCGAAACGTCTGTCCTTGCATCTATCATCACTATCGGTCAACGTATGTTACTCAACAGTGTGGCAACCTTTACCGGGAATTATAATCCTCTGTTGAGTGATTCTGTTCACATTAAAAGCTTATTGCAAATAAACGGTGCTCGCAGATGGTGTGTTGCGGACACAATTTAGTTGCAGTTATTTCTTGTTAGGAAATTCAGTAATATTTCCTACATTTCATAGGACTGCTGTCTCAAGAGAATATTCGTTGAGCATCGCACACCAAATGTTGATCCAGATCAGCTGATGGCCAAAAATCTGGACACAGGAGAGTTTTGCAGAGCTGACCTGCTGTTGTCGGGACCTTTGTGATACAGGACGCAGACTGGATGAGAGGATGAGCCACATGCCCTTGCTTGCTTAAGATGCTGTACAAGCATTTTACTTGATTTTGAAATGATTAAGCAACTACGTCAGTGTTCACAGCGGTAGTACGAAAAGAAAATGACAGACAATTATAGCCTCTTTTTCAAATCAAGTTTAAGTATTTCTTTATGAAATTTGGTGTCTGTCTAGCGGAGCTCCGTGCGCCTGGTGAAAAAATATGGTAACCCATCTGTGTGAGAAAACTTGATTTTGGTCACCGTACGAGCTTTCGTCCACTCCTTTATTTATGCTTATGTGACTAGTAATACCTGACCATATCGGGAGATCAAGTTTAGAGAAAGTTTCTCTATGGTGGTCAATTTACCATATCAACTCAGTTGATAAACCTTTTTTTAAGTCAACTTGTTAAAATCTCAGCCAACTGTAAACTCAGGTCCCAGTTGTTCAAGGCTCGATTAAGCTAATCCTAGATTACTAGAAACTTTAATTTTTAGTTTATAGTTACTGATTAACAAAGTTCAAACAGGGTTTTAGCTTCAATTTTGACTTCCGCTTTTCTTTTCCTTCAGCATAAAGTAACATTTTAATCGGTTTTTGGACAACTTGGCTCAGAGTCTTGATGGGAAACCTTACGCTAACTAACGTAACGTACTTAATTTCATTGATGTCAGCAAATTATATTTTAAGTGACGTAACTGATTAGAGTGTAATGAGAAATGCTAGTTTCGTACCCCATATGAACCATGTGAGCGTTAGCCCTACTAATGGAAATGGGCCCACACAAGGACAGACAAAAACTCTGATATAAAAGATGTTCAGTTCCCACGGCCTGCTCCTGTCTGACCTTGTAGCTCAGCCGGTAGAGCAGCTGTGATGTAACCCGAAGGTCGTGGGTTTAATTCCCACCCTGGTCAGAGTTTTTCTCCGTCCTTGTGTGGGCGCATTTCCGTTAGTAGGGCTAATGCTCATATGGTTCATATGAGGTACAAAACTAGCACTTCTCATTACACTCTAATCAGTTACGTGTGTTGAAATATGAAGTGCTACACGGCCAACGTTTGCAAAAACGTAACCCTTCCTTGTACTTGAACATGTTCATAGCCGTGACTTTAAGATCTTCAGTTCCCACGGCCTGCTCCAGTCTGAGCTTGTAGCCCAGTCGGTAGAGCAGCAGTGATCGAACCCGAAGGTCGTGGGTTCAATCCCCACCCTGGTCTGAGTTTTTCTCTGTCCATGTGTGTGTCCATTTCCATTAGTAGGGATAACGCTCACATGGTTCATATGGGGTACCAAACTAGCACTTCTCATTACACTCTAATCAGTTAAGTCTGTTGAAATATAAAGTGCTACATGACCAACGTTTGTATAACCCTTCCTTATATTTTAAGTGGTTTGATTAACGAAATCGAATAACTGAAAGAATGGTTCAGACATTTCACCAGGCTGTCAGGCTTACTGATTCACACCTAGGCAATCAGCACGACAAAAAGAAATCAAGGTAGCTCATCTTGTATATTCAGAGATGAATAGGTGGTCATAGACTCGGGTTTTTCAAGTGAATCACAGGGAGTGCATTCCAGAATTTTGATTAGGTTAAATTAATTAATCTCATTGCTATAATTTGCTTTTTCAATGGACAGTAAAGGTTGGATTACAGGTTCAACACAAACATAAGCACAAGGAACAGATAGTAGTCTATACTACCAAGTCCTACACTACTGACCATATGATATGACGTGGTTTAGTGATATGTTGGCACAAAGCGCAAATAACTTTTACAAATTAATGTGCTGGATACTTTATGTCAGCAAAGCTGAAATAAAATAAACTTGCCTATATTGACTTTTTGTAGAAGTTATTTAATACCTTGGGTTGTATGTGATGGTTTCATATAATTGTGTTTTATATTGAAAATATTTTAAGGTTTATCTTTCATTATTTTGTGCTCGTTTTTATCTCTAATTATTTGTCTCTAATTATTGATGTCTAATTTTAGTCACGTGACTTTTGGGACACTATATGTTTTAAATTTTAGTGCTCAAGTTTTTTATCTCGATTTTTGGAAAACTATATGGTTTGGATTTTTTGACCTCGATTTTTTTTGCGCTTGATTTTTAGAAAACTATGCGGAAATAATTTTTTGGAAAACTATGTTTTTTATGATTGGAACGAATCACCATAGCATAGCATTCTCAGAAAAGTTAATGATGTAAAGGGATTTTCCTGGGGGAAATTAGTCATAAAATAGTCACGTGATTTATTTAACCAATTAAAATTGTTCTCATAAATTAACCAGTAAGTTGAAAATTTGATTTGTTTTTTTGGTTTTGGTTTTGGTTGACAATTTGTTGTGTTTGTGGCACTTCTTCTGGACCGCCACAGCTGTGGTATGATGTCATTTGTTAATGTATTCAAAATTATGTTTACTAATAATATATAAAAATGTATTGTAACAATGTTATTCATCTTGAATTGAAAGATATGGGTGAGGTAATTTGCGATTTTTGCTATGAAAAATAGTAGATGATAAAGATGAAATTGTAGAAAAATATGCGTATTGTTGTGATAATTAAAATCAATTAATGATAATCAAATGTATGTCAAAAAACTGTGGTCAAGTTGATCGATATGAAACATCACTAGAGTATATAGATTTTTATGAAAATAAATATAAATTTAGACGAAAATCAGTATACATAAGAAAAAAATCATATTTTAAACGTTATCAATGACATAGAACAAAAAAAAGAAAAATGATTTATCAGATTAGAGGGAAAATCCTGAGAATATTCGCTTTCCGTATTACCACAGGTTAACAAAGTTCGTAAACGTGTGATAAGTATAAATTCATTTTGAGAATGGAATAAGAATTTATTACACTTTGGAAATGAAATAAAACATTAAGATTCTGTAAGATGTGGTGGAAGCAAGTTGACGAATTCCTAAAGGATGATATTCACAAAATTATCAACAAGTGACCTCATGCATGAAGTTCTCAAAAAACAGGAAGTTATAGGGGGTTTCCTTATGAGTGAGTGATCAAAAAAAAGTTTGTCAGTAACTTGAATTTTTTGTCATACAGCTCTTCGAATTTATAAGAAAGAGGACATAGATCGATAATGTTTTCATCTGTAACTTTCATTTCAAAAATGAAGTGATTGTGATAGAATTCTCCACTTCTTAGAGAAGCTCTGAAATCGACTAACGCTTTTTCATATGTTTTGTAAGCTTATTTGCTCGTTTCAAATTTCTTCTTATAATCTTTCATTTTGCTAAGTGTCTTAAGCAATAAACCATCTCCTGAAATAGTTCCTAAAATAATAGGGTTTAATGTCAGACCACCAGCTACAATTGTAGTGTCAGGGGCACCCAACGATAATATGTGTTCGGGATAGTCAAACTGTTTTAAGAATTTCGGGTACAGATTTCTGTACTAAACATCACCCAAAAGATTCACACCAGGGAAAAGTAGTCTCTTACGTTTTTGGAAGGCGTATTTTTCCAAATTTTTGGCACTTAAAAAGGTTACCTAGCAGTTTCGGATGAGCAAATGGTTCGGTTGGAAAGTTCTTAGAAGGTAACCTTCAGCTAGCAATTTCTGAAATGAAGATATTCCCTACGGTACTCGGACACTTCAGTTTTCAGCTAAAATATCTGAACAAATAAAAACGGTGATAAAAACGTCTCTATAGACAGTCTATAGACATTAAAAACAGCCTAGCAATATCTTTCAAAGGCTTTTGGCTTAATTGTTGGGTACCCTTGTATTGTGCCAGTGGCAACTAATCCTGTTGAGCTTACATTTACAGTCAAAAAGAACGCTTGAAATATAAGACCCAATAACATGAATACAACTGTTTTATTTCTCATAAATTTTCTTTGCTGATAGAGGTATTGATGTGATTAATTTTTATTTATCATTTATTAATATATTATATGATTAAAAATTCAGGTATAATGTATTCAACATAAAAGCGTGAAGCTTGTTTTGGGGTCTTTCTCTGCTGACTCTTCCCCAGTCGTCTTCATACAGGGCGTAGGGAGAGATGGGTACCGAGAAAGGGAGCGCAAGGTGAAATGGGTAGGACCATGGTGACGATTTCACAGAAGATGTCTCCCCGGCGACAACTGGACAGCCATTCTACGTGTTGCATAGTTTCCTCGCCGTCCTTGACTCTAAATAATCGCCACGCTTGCCGCTCGATTTTTTCATCGTAATATCTAAAGCGATCCGCTGCGTGTTTCGCCCGATAATGCTGCACAAGCCCTGTTTCCTCAAAAAATGCTCCACCAAGCTGAGCTGTACAATGAACATGAGGACAGGATAGTTTCTTCACTAAATAGGCCTGATGGAAGGGCCTGCTTTCCAAGTTTGCAATTTCCGCCATTAATTGATCCGCCATTTTGAAAACAGGATTTCCCAGTCGTCTTCTTCCCTTCGCCCTTCCCATCATCCTCTCTTCCACTTCGCCGTGTCGCTGCCGTTTGTTATACGAAGACGACTGGGGACGAGTCAGGGTCTTCCTGCAGGTTCCAGAAATAATGAATGAGTTGCCAGTAATTGGATCCATGCCTTATACGCAAAGGGTTCTGGGATCGCCAGGGGGCAAACATTGCAAGTTCTTGTGAGAAAATGTATGGCGGAAAGTTATTCGACGTCCAAAAAACGATTTTGGAGAGAGATCAACGCTTTTTTCGACACAGTTTTATCAGAAATCGATTTGGGCAATGTTGTCACGTGGCAAGTGTAAGTTTTTGTTTGAATAACCGTGAAACATGAGACAAGATTTGTTGATTAACTTCCTTGCTTGCGTAAAATTTATTGTGAAACGGCCTCAAAGTATTACAAAATTTACGAATAAATCTGGAGGAAATAACTCAATAAAGCCTTTTCAGTTGTATTTACGTGTGTATGGGCTGGCTTTTGGCCTATTTCTTAACTCAGCAATCCAAATAATATTGGAAATATGCCCATTGGCGATCATTGTGCTGTACGGGGTTGTGACGACGATCGAAGGTACGGGAGATTTTATTCACCCAGGAATAACAATGATGTTTTGTCGTGGGCTAGAACTATTTGTGACCAATTCAAAGTTTCGATGAGTACAAAGGTCTGTTGAAATAATTTTGTACGAGGTTACAGAACCTCAAACTTTGTACATATATAACAACTTTGTACATAAGAGAGTATGATTGTGGTAGTACTAAAACCTCAGACCTGCTCCAAAGATCACATCTACAGAGAACTAGTACATGAAGATGCCGCTTTTGTGTTGGACGAAGTCATACTGGAGCTTGACAAATTTGCTTAGACCCAGTGACTTAAAACATGTAGTTCTACATGGCTTTTCATGTAGATGGTAGTTTAACAGAAGAAAAGGTTTGTTTACATGTAACAGCTGGGGCATATCCATTCTCGGAGACCAAGGGGCGGATTCGCGGAGCCAAGGGGAAGTCTAAACGGGCAAAAGAAAATGGCGACGAAGAAAAGCGTTGCAGGGCGAGAAGAGCCCGCTCTTCTTCGTCGCCATTTTCTTTTGCCCCTTTTAGACTTCCTCTTGCCTCCGCGATCTGCCCCTGGGTCTCCGAGGATGGGCCAGACCAGGCATTTAACTCTACAACGCCTTCAAAGTAACATGTTTTGAGGACGATATATACTCCTCCGGAAGAATGTGAGGGATTATCTTGCAAGTGTTCCTTCAATTTGTTGCATTTTCTTTGCAAACTGACGGGTCTGATCGGCCAGGCCTGGCAAAAGAAAAGCGCCCTAACTTGGACGCAATTCTAAACTGATTGTGACTAGGGGCCCGTTTCTCGAACCCTGCGTAACGGTTGCCAGAGTTGTTCGAGAAACGGGCCCCTGGTCACAATCAGTTTAAGATTGCGTCCAAGGTAGTTTTGATCATTGTATCCGATAATTAAATGTGGCAAATTTATAACAGCGTGGTAAGAATCAAAATTCAGTCTTTCTGAAAAACTATAATGAGGCAGAAACCTGTTGTGAGCCATGATTTAAAGTGATTTTAATAAAAATAAGCGCTCTTCACATTAATTCTCTATCCAGACCATTCCATCCTCCATGCCGTTCCTTATTTTTTTTGCGGGATCATTTGCGGTCCAAAATGGGGATCATTTGCGTTCCATGATCATTTGCGGACCCGTGCAGCTCTCATTGGAGTTTTTCGCGATGTTTTTCGCAGTTTTCGCATCTCGCATATATAGCCAATCAAATGTTTGTTAAGTTACAAAGAGTCTGGGGCTGAATGAAAGAAACCTGATACTAGTCGATAAAGTTTTGATTGATCTTCGGCGTTCATCATGGCCGTGAGCTTGCGGCGGGTCGAAGGTAAAGTCTCTTCCTTGCATGTTTCGTCCTTTTAAAATCTTCACACTCATCGCACGAATTATCTTTTCTTTTGTGGGTAATGCAGCAAATTGATGTCATCGTCTGAAGTTGATGACTACTTTGATATTCCCGCGGAATGCAATCCGGCAAAAGGCAGGGAACTTACATGTAAACCTCTCTGGAGCAGTGCAGAAGCTCATTTAAACCCGCAAGCTCAGGACGAAGTTGTGTTTTTAGCTACGAACTCCAAATCCAGTCAAGCTAACCCAAGAGACAAAATCTCATCCAAGCTGTTAAAAGCGATGGAACTTGTTCACCAGGAATCGTCTCCACGTGTTCGATCAAGTGGGCAAAGCGAGCATGCTGACGTCTGCGCGGTCAGGTAGTACGAATTTGAAATTTTGTAACAGGGATCGTAAGCGCTGTGAACTTTTTTAGAACAATCCTACAGTGATATGAGCGTCACTTTTGACTAGTTGGCCGATGAAAATCTTGCCCCCAACAATTCGAAACGTGCCCCCATTTCTTAGTAGGTATTTGAATTACTTCTCCCAAATGCCCCACCAAGAGCCGGACATGACCACTCTCTCTGATACTTTTTACTTCTCATACATCTTTCATAGCATTTTTACGTGGGATGCATGCTCCTAGTAGGGCAGACCACGTTATAAAAAGGGGACCGTTTGTTTTTCCTCTTATCCACAAATTGTAACGTTTCTTATTATTGGTTAGTTTCTGTAAGGGTGTGGAAAGTGTAAAAGAAAATTGTAAATGCATCTTTAAGTAGCCACATGTTCATTCTACGTCATTCCCATGTCATTGTCATACTTTGTCATCCACATGTCATGGTCATTGTCACTTTTTGTGCTCTCTTCGTTTGTTTTCCGAAATTGGAGGTCCACAAAATAATTTCTTCTGTTGATCGCCTGGTTTTGCTAAAGGTGAAGAGTTGATTTTTATTCAGCGGTTGTTGTATGTGCAGGCATTTTGTCCTTGAATTTCGAAAAAGTTCTCAGAAAATCGAACATGTAAACCTCAAACTAACCTGTTTCGTTGTTCAAGGATAAAGGGCTTTAGAGGATAGGCACAACATCACAGAAGCAGGAGTCAATCTTTGAAAATGATGCGAAATGTGCAAGGTTTAATTCAGGTGCTTGACTTAAATTTCTCACATGGCAAACAAAACAAAACTCATAAACCAAACAATACAAAGTTTGCAAAAGCATTTAAATCATCCAGGTTTGTATAAAGAATAAAAAACAATCATTACCAACCAGCATTTTCAGGCAACAAGAGTGACGATCATGCTTGCACGCAAACACAAGGTATTGCGCCAGGTTACTAAGCCGTTGAAGGATCGCGTTTTATTTGAAGAGACAAGAATGTTTTTTAGAGCTTTCCGCCTTTGGAAAACGAAAATTTCTGGTGTCTATTTCATATTTGTGCTTGTGAGTATCTTCAACATTTAAAGTAAAACAAATCCTTTTTCATTTCAACTGGAATCACTTAATTACATTCATTTTGAAGTCTTTCGTCCACTGCGTAATCGTTATGCCCAAAGACCACATTATGATGTTAACCCAGGTGGAAATCTTATTAAGATCTTACCAAGATTCTTAATAAGCTTCTTATTAAGATCTTACCAAGATTCTTAATTAAGATTTTTACAAGATCTTGTAAGATTCTTGTTAAGATCTTACAAGATCTTGCAAGATTCTTACAAGATCTTGTAAGATTCTTAACAAGATTCTTTCAAGATCTTAGATAAGATCTTGGGTAGAATCTTACAAGATTCTCACAAGATCTTGTCTAAGATTGTACAAGATTCTTACAAGATCCTTGTCTAAGATCTTATAAGACTCTTACAAGATTCTTGTAAGATCTTATCTAAGATCTTGACTAAGATCTTACACAATTCTTCCAAGATTCTTATAAGATCTTATAAGATTCTTACAAGATTCTTACAAGATCTTATCTAAGATCTTGACTAAGATCTTATAAGAAGTATCTTGGCTAACATCTTCCAAGATCTTGTTCCAGAATCTTACAAGATCACCAATGATAAACTTACAAATATAGGGGTTTTATTCGGGTACAACAAAGCATTGTATTTTTGGAGTTGTTTTGTTTTATTTTGTTTAACATAATCTGCACTCCAGTACTAAACTGCAGAAAGATCCAAATCTTGCACTGGCTTCTTATTAGTAAATTCGTAAAAAATCTAGCAATATTTTTACAAATCAAACACTGCTGCTTTCCTGGTGTCATTATTGCAAATTACAGTCAATTCCAATAACTTGAACCCCTGTTCACAAAAAGTAACCATTTTCATTTCCCTTGAGGTAATTGCTAGTCTTTACTCAAAATAATTATTTTCCCCTTTAATGCTACCTTACAAAGTGATGCTGACCTATATTATTCTTTTGTGTACTTTATTGAAAAGCTTAACAATTCCAACAGAAAAGAAATAACCATATGACTATTGTTAAGTCTCAAAATTAATTCATAACCAAAATTGTCATCGAGCTAAAGCACTAAGTTGCCATGAAAAGTCAAGTTAATACGTGGGTGAACAAAGATTGCTGTACGTCTGTCAAATGTGTAACAATATTACTTTCCAGACTTGTTGAAACTACAGTACTGAACCTGAAAATGAAACCACTATTGCACTGACAATACATTTGTTGAACTTTTTCTTAAAAAAAAAAAATCAGTTTCAAACCCATAATTGGCAGTCTGTCTTCATTTAGTTATAACTCTATTGTCTTAAACTATGGGATTGCTACGTATTTGATACATTGTAGTACTCCATAGATACCCCATATGATCTAGTATAGGAATGATATGGCTCAGCCCCATACCAATACCACATGATCTCTGACCCCTCACTTTGGGAATGCTACCTACGTGGCAGCACTCCATCCAGTTCCCACATTATCCAGGCACACTGGTATATGGTATGGGAATACTATGGGGATTTGGTAACGTCTCTTACAATTCCCATATCATGCTGGCCCATAATAATGATATGGCAATCAATGAAATGGTAAACTTCCATGCATACAATCTCCACATTATTGTCTAGGTACATTTATGCTGCATCTGGTATGGGAATGCAATGACTTTTCACACAATTCCCGTCCTGTCCCATATATTCAGTGAACAGCTGTGATTCTTCCTAGTGTTGGACTACAATCAGTCAATTCACTGGTCAGTTTTCTGAAGTAATAAGGTCCTTTAATCAACATACAAACAGGTAGCACAGTTTCACATTCAGCTTCAATGGGTATTAATTAATTTATGTACAGATCATTACATTTCAGCAACTGCAAAAACTAAAAATATATAATATATATATCCTGCTCCTGTAAAATAATATTCCAGCAAATCAGAGATGTGGTGGAAACTACAAAAAATCCATTACAGTCAAGCTATTAACAGTAACAGTTACTACCATAGCTCACAGGCAAAAAATAGAATACAGAGTTCAAAGCAGTACCTAAACATTTAATTCATGTCAAAATCTTTGGATTGGGTTCTTGTTTTAAAATTAAATATGAAAAAAGCTTTTAAACATTTCAGTTAATCCACAGAACTATAACAAGTCTGCAAAGAGAGATCCTTAAATACATCAAACCATAACTGGTGGAGGAGACAGAATTGGTTGCTAAGCATTTTTGTCTGCTGTGAAGGACCTTTCCTTGCTGTCCCATCAAAGATTTTTTTAAGGACGTGTGTCTTTCTGCTCTTTCATGGCAACTTAAAAAAAATACAGCATATACAGTATTATTATACTTCAATGATGCATGTAGTAATTCCTCTAAATTACTGATTATTTCTATTACAACTAAATTGTGTAATAGTAAACTCATAAATTTGGATCCCTTTACTTACAAACCTCAATAATAGCTTTGTCAGGCATTTTCTGCATTTATTACAATAGTTGAAGTGACAGCATTTAGCATTTCTACGAGAAGGAATCATTTGTCAATCGTATACATATAACTTGTGGTATGAGCACTTGTTTTCCAAATCATTTGCTTCACCATTTGCTCTAAAACTTCATTATTCTTCATTACAGGTTTACGAGTTTTTTTACAGGGCTATAGCATTTAAGCCAAATTGACCATCCTTGCTTCACAAATTGACTCGAAGATGTGAATTCTAATTACAGGTAAACCGTTCCTCATTTTCAAGACAATAAGGCATCAAATCAAGCGTTATTCGCTTAAAGTTAACGCTTACCTTTTTACTTGTGTTGTTGTAAGCATTTCCTTGCCTGGATCAGGATTTAAAGAGTAAACCTAACCAAAAAATCGTCACTGTGCAAAAAGTGTGATCGTAGATACATAGACGTTTGAATAAAACCGCCCAAAATCTGTAAGAGCTGGACGTTGAGCTGGACTGGTTACCACTGACTGCTGACCAAAACGAAAAGGGCTCACTAGTTTCCAGTCCGGTCTCTCACGTGTTATTCAAGATGGCGGAGGATGAATCTTTCCACCGATTCATTACAAATGGGCAAGATTTGAAAGATACTGGAGTTCATTGAAAGGATTAAGTACTGACTTGGAGTGTGTAATTTTCAAGAGTAATGCATCATGTTCCTTTTGGAATAAGGCCGATTATGAGAGCATCAAACAAGGTAATCCGTTGATGATATTTGTCACAATCTATACAATACATCAGAATAAAAGCTTTCTTTTGCATTTCTCTGTGTACAGAGTGATTTTATGTTCAAAGTCTGGGACCTTTAAAGGACATTGTTTAAGCAAAGTACATATATTACGAGTAGTGAATTAACTCGAAAAATATCGCATTCACACAGGCATGCTTTGAATAAGACCAAACCTTGTTATACATGTATTGAAGGTTGAAGTTAAAGCTCATTTTTTCAAGGCACCAGATAAAATCAAATCCTAAAATTGCACTTAAAATACTTTGATTATTGTCTCACTGGCACATTCAGTACTATTGCACAAAATTCTCAAGAATCTCAACTCGCTCAAGTGGCCCTCAAATTGAATCATTGAGTGGAATTCTTAAAGGTTCCCATAAAATCCTAGTCCACATTGCCTTTAGCTAGTTTAATTCCCAAAAATTAGGCCTGGAAATCGGAAAAGCCCGGCAAATCCTGGCTTAAAAATTTTGGAAGGCCGGGAAGGCCAGGCTTTTTGGCCGAACAGTGTGACAGTTTAATTTGCTTTAAAACATGAAAGTTTAAGTACTACAGATGTACTTTAGCATGATAGAATGAGAAGGACTTAAAATAATCATTTACATACATGTAGCTCTTTTATCAGAGACTGTACATCTAAGAATAATCATGCAAATGTTTAGTCTCGGGTGTCAAATTTAGGAACAGTCAATATAATGTTCATGTTCAAGTGTGAGATATAATATAATGTTTACGTCGCTACATTAAAGATTAAACCAAAACATCATCGTGTTTTGCAAGACATCATCAAGGCCATTTTATTAAAGATTGTTACTTCAAAGACACTTCAATTGAGCCCACAGAGTTTGGTTAAGGTCACTGGTCACTATGAAATTGCAGTCAATGTCTGTAATCTTGAAGACTTAAACATTTTTGGCCTGGAAATTCAAAAAAGCCTGGTCAAGCCTGGCTTAAATCTTAAGGCCTGGAAGGCCAGGCTTTTTTGACCAGGGTTGCCGAGAAAGCTCGGCCTTGGAAGTAACAAGGCTGGGAAGGCCACCCTTTGCCAGGCTAGCCTGGTTTTTGGCCGGGCTCCTGATGCAAGGGAAGTTTGTTGTAAGTTGTGATCTTTGTTCTCAAACAAAGACTTTGCCAGAATATTAAATTATTTTAGTATCACACAGTCAGTCAAAAGACCAAGATCTACAAAAACTAGTATACACAACCAAAGTGGTTTGTCAAAACAGTTTATTGCACAATCAGAAATGGAGATAACTGAAATAATTTTTACTAAAAAAGCTTTTCACAAAACACTTGTATGAAATTCCATTTTAAAACGTTCAGTAGACTGTTGGTGTCTTATAATATTAGCCGTTGAACGATCGTGTTTTTATTCGAAGAATCAGAAATGCCTTTTAGAGCTTTCTGCCTTTGGAAAACGAAAATTTCCAGTGTCTATTTCATATTTGTGCTTGTGAGTATCTTCAACATTTAGAGTTGGACAAATCCTTTTTCATTTCAACTGGAATTGCTTACATTCGTTTTGAAGTCTTTTGTCATTCATTTTGAAATCTTTTACGTGGCTTTTGTCCACTGCGTTCGTTATGCCCAAGACAATAATTATTATTATGTTAATTTTGAATAAATTACTTAGCTGGAACTTGGCTCAAAATCTTTGACCCGTGTATAAGTCTAAGGCGATTTTTGGAGCTTCTCTTGAGGCTACACGTGTAAATACGGTACTTCTGTCATATTGTCTTCAAATGTATCTTGCAAAGTTGCTGAAACTCTCTCTCGCCTTGTTGCTCATTCCACAAACTTCAAGAAAAGATCTTACAGCAATAGTATAGGTAAAAAAGTGTGTCAAGTTTTAATTAATATATTCTCATTATTTGCCAGCTGCACCTCTAATTCTTCAACTAGTTTTGATCAGGAAGAATGCAGCTCACTGCTGTATGGTGGCTCATCAATTTCAGCCAAAAACTTCAAGGTTTGAAGCAAAAACACAACCTGTATTCCCGAGCAGTGCATAGTGTACTTAAGCTTATTAAGTCATGCCTTCCATAAGAAAACAAGTGCCCTTCATCAGGATGCCTTATTTGAAAAATAACTCTAGCATGTAGGATTTCATTTCAAAAAGCATGTCAGCTGTTTCAGTTGTCAGTATCCTGTGGAGGATGAAATTTGCCTGTCAGTGAATGACCAGTGTGCAAGGCCTGCAATGCAAGCTAAGCCTTTTTGGCTCCCTCTCTCCCCAGTCTTCCCAGTCATTTTCTTCCTGAATTGTTTCCCTGTTCCCTCCCCTTGGCTGACCATAGGACTGTTATGATCAGCTATTGTGAAAACACCCAGTAAAGCCCCCCTGCGAGGTGCTTCTAAAAATAGAAAGATACGGGACAGGGTTGACTCAGAGGGTTAATGTGGAAGATGGAGGCTCCGGGTAATGGGCTCTTGACAAGACGTTATGAGATCTTCTAGGATGTGTACTAAGGTCTTATAAGATCTTCACCAAGATCTTTACTTAAATCTTTTTAAGATCTTATTTAAGATTCTTACTAGATCTTGTAAGATCTTTGCTAAGATCTTGTAAGATTTTTACTAAGATCTTATGTAAGATGTTTGCAACATCTTGTAAGATTTTTACTAAGATCTTGTAAGATTCTTACTACATCTTGTAGGATCTTTGCTAAGATCTTGTAAGATTTTTACTAAGATCTTATGTAAGATATTTGCTAGATCTTGTAAGAGTTTTACTAAGATCTTGTAAGATTTTTATTAAGATCTTGTAAGATCTTTTTCAGTAAGATCATGTAAGGTAGTCTTAAGATCTTGTTAAGATCTGGTAAGATTCTTTTAAGATCTTACAAGATTGAAAACATCAGCAACCTTAAATTTGTTTGTCAAAATTTGTTAAGCAAATGTATTAAGATCTTATTAAGATCAAAGATCTTAAACAAGATCTTATTAAGATTTTCATCTTAATGCCCATCTTACAAGATTCTTACAAGATCTTGTAAGATCTTACAAGATCTTAATAAGATTTCCACCTGGGAATTTTGAATAAATTATTTAGCTGGAACTTGGCTCGAAATCTTTGACCCATGTATAAGTCGAGGGCGATTTTTGGAGCTTCTTTCGAGGCCATAAAAGGTCGACTTATACACAGGTAAATACGGTATGTCACCCAGAAACTTAAAAATCTTGTCGGGGCTTTCCTTGATTTGATCGTACAGTGCCGCTTGGAGATAGCGAAACAACGCAGATGCAAAATAAACCCACGCAATATGCGTATACACATTTTTTTTTTTTATGCTTCTAAAATTGCGTATCGTATACGCGTTTGTGCCTTTGTTATTCATAACCGTAATTTTGCTTTTCCTGTTATTGTTTACGAAGACAAAAGAATAAATTGCGTGACTGCCGACAAGTCGAAAATTTACATTAATTTTTGCATGTATGTCGCTTTGATTACTAATCAATTTCGATTCGTAAATGCTGCCGATGAAAACATCCACAGGGCATTATTTCGAAGTTTAATACCCTTTAATTGCAACAAAGGTCTGGAAAGACGAGCGAAATTAAATCAGCAAATTATGCCCCGAAAAACTGAAGCCATGATTTTTGTCAGTGTTTGCCGTGACGTGTTACAGTCATTTCACGATAACCCGTTTTACCGACGCGTGCAAAAAAGTCCAATTTTTCCTTGCAGAGAAATCAAATAAATGCGATTGGCATATCATAGAAAGTTTTTTTTTAATATTTTCTTTGAACTGAGAGCATTTCACCGTTTGAATCAGCGAATTATGCCCCGAATCACATCACGCTGGTGAGATTTTTTGCTCTTTTAGTGACGCACCGACCAGTGAAACGCAAATTATTTTCACATTCATCACACCGGAAATGACTGAGACTAAACAAAGACAAGGCAACAAAAGAAAGACAAAGGGAGAGCTCATAAATACTAATGAGCCTTTTTGCGTATGTGTTGACGCGTATCCGTGGTTTTTTTGACGCGTTTACATGTTTTGCATATGCGCGTTTTTTGCATATATTTTGGTTCGCTTATCTCCGAGCTGCACTGTATTACAGAGCACTAGCGGAAGCGCTAACTAAAATCTTTGAGCAACTGCGTGGAAAATGCTCTTATGCAAAAAAAAATTTGGATGTTCCTGTACAAGGCATGCTTTGTTTCACTCCCCACCAAGTCTTTTCAATGCCCTGGTGTGGGCTGGTTTGCCTCGGGCGACAAAGTTTTAAGTGATGGTTAACTGCGAGATGGTTTTGGCAAGTCACAGATCACAACAATACTGGATAAACCTAAAACTTTCACAGGGACTAACCTAAAGCCTAAACAGTGTCTTTAGTATTAATTAGGGTTATGGTTAGCGTTATTAATTAGCATCTTGAAACATGAGCTTAGTGGTCTAGAACAGGGACAAGTAATCTAGAGGTTTACAGTGGATTGGAATTCAAGGCAAGCTGTGAGTGACATATATAAAATGTAAGAAAAAAGCCAAGCAGGATCCAGAATAGAAGGATGGGAGGAAGGAATAAAAAATGGAAAGCTGGGATGAAAAGGAGCGATGTGGGCAAAGAAGAGAGAGAGAAAGGGAAAGAGAGGGAGAGAGAGAGGGAGAGGGAGAGAGAGAGAAATTTCATCTCGTAACAACAAATTAGCCATCTGTATATTTGATACCCTTGGGTATTGTTCTTCAAAACAATAGCACAAATGCATAATTAATTTATTCTGCATGCATAATAAAGCAGGGACCTGTACGGAAATCATTCCAAGAAAAATGTCATATTATGCAGTTCAAGAGTTCAAGTTATTAAAGAACACAACTTGAACCCAAAACTATGAAAAAATTATGATTTTGAATATTTTTTTCAGAGAAAGTGGTAACCCTGAACTTGGAGTCCTTGATACGTGGAATCCAATGGCAGAAGATTACAAGTCAAAAGCTTTCAACAGCTACAAAGAACCAACTGTAATAGATTTTGTCAAGTCTTTCCCTGGGTAGAGTATTTACAATTTGAGGCTCCTGGAAGTGTTATACCGTGCAAGTGTATTTCACATGTGCTTGTACGACACTGTTTTTTTTATGTGTTCACAATTTGCCACTTAAAGTCATATGACTTTAGTACTACAGCTGTCACTTTGGTTTAGAAATCAGGTGATTTTGTCTTATCTTAATATGGAATTCTTTATTTAGAGTTGACTGCAAAGACCCAAAAATTTTGGTAAATGTTGTAACACCAAAGGTGTTAAGCCATTGTGGGTATGATGTGGAACAAGGAGTATTTTTGTTTCACACAGTATGCAGTGGTTTTGCATGACTGCTTGACTTGTAAGAACATTTTAAATGGACTACTTTCATATGTGACCGTCCAGGGGAAAACCAACAAAAAGGTGATGACACGGGCACGCTATTTTAGCACGCTAGACAAAAGAAATTTTCTTTAACACGGGAGTGCCGTGTTGTAATGCACGCCTCATTAAACTTTTCTTGTGTCTGATACTACAAGTTGTAAACAATAGAGCGTGTTATACCAAACAAAAGAGTGTGTAAGCAAAAGTAAAATCGAGCACCATGTAAAAAGACACGGAGTGAGTGAAATTGCACGACAGCTGCGCCAAAACGCTCGCTAAAAAACAAGTATAACACGCTACCTGCGGAAATAGCTGAAAAATCCCGCAGAATACAGTATTGTGCAAAAGTAATGCAAACGTATTTCGCCGAAATTCGCGGCTTTTCCTGGCTTTTTGACGAAAAAATATCGAATTTTCAAGGAAAAGTCATGATAATTCTCAAGGCCTATTGTTTCCAACTATGCGAATTTTCCGGCGGGTCTAATTTGCAGGTCGCAGGTTGCAGGTCGCGGGTTGCAGGTCATTGTTTCACCAATACAGAAAGTATCCTAAACATTCTTAAAAGCTAACCTTAGGCCTAATTAGGCCTAAACAACAGTTTTTAGGCCTAAGGTTAGCTTTTATGAATGTTTAGGATACTTTCTGTATTGGTGAAACAATGACCTGCAGCCCGCGACCTGCGACCTGCGACCTGCAAATTAGACCCGCCACGAATTTTCGAACGAAAATTCCCTCGGAACAAAAATTGACTTCGAATTTTCGTGTGAAAAATCGCTCTGTGCGATAAATGACCTCTAAAAATTAGGGGTGTAACGATTAATTGAATTCTCTATTAATCGCGATTATGACCGTTCGGTTCGATTCACGATTATTTGATTCCATGTTTCGATTTTGGTTCGATTTTTTGCATACCTTTCCAAAAGTGCCCTCATTGAGTCATTATATTGTACACTTAGAATCCAGATCTCAATAAGATGTGCGTTTTTCATTGACAATCGATCAAAGACGCTAATTTGCAGTTCTTGCGCCATGTTGTTTGGTAAAAATGTTGACCCTCTACCACCCCTTGAGAATTTCCAATAAGGCAAACCATGTGCGTGCTCATTGTCACGTTCTCAAACATGGCGACAAACGACCATTGTCAAAGTTCGCCAAAAAATATCTCTGTGTCCCTGCCACATTAGTGGCCAGTGAGAGAGTTTTCTCTTCTGCAGGGGACATTGTGTCTGCTCAGAGGTCATGTTTGCATAGTGACCATGTAGACAAGTTACTTTTTTTAAAGAAAAATATGAGAGTGCACTAGATCTACATGTAGATTCTAGAAAGAACTCAAAGAAGAACACTGACAAATTGCATGTTTTTTATTTTTTATTGCATCCTTGAAATAGATTAATAATGTTCCTGTTACTATTGTATCCTCACATTGAGAGTTTAGGGTACATGTTGTTTACATTGTGTATCATCTTGCAAGAATTAAAAATCATTAATATTTTGCAGAATCGAATCGAAGTAATCGAAACCGAAAGGCAATAATCAAAATCGAATCGAATGGAAAGGAACATAAATCGTTACACCCCTACTAAAAATTGAGCGAAATTTCACTCTTTATTTGCTCTTCTCGAACATTCCCACGTATTTTCTGGAGAAAAATTTGCCAAGTTGGAATTTGCCGCGATGATTCTTTTCTGCCGTCATTTCACAATGTCGCAGTTCTTGTTGTGTGAGGCAATCATTTCTTTTTTGTTGGAAATAGCCGATTAAACTGTTGGATCATTGAATCTATTTTCAACTTTATTTACGCTAACCCTAACGTGTTTATTTACGCGTACGTACGCTTGTTCAGCAATGTTGTTGATGGTGCCCGCCGATTCATGTCACAAAAATTTGCTGCTTCGAATTTTGTTATCTCGAATTTTCGTTTGGTTACCTCAAAAATTCGCTACTTCGAATTTCGCTATCTCGAATTTTCGAGAAAGATCGTGAATTTTTCGCTTCAGACCCTACGAAAAATCGTTCGAAAATTCGATGACTTTTCGTGGAAAATTTGCGAGAACAAAGGACAAATTTCCGCGAATTTCGTTTGCATTACTTTTGCAATTTTACGGTGCCTGTTTTGGAACGCATCTGACACGCAACACGCCACGCTAAACAAAAGGTTTGGACTGTCTCAGTGTGCACAACAAAAGCCACCGTGACATCTATTGTGCTACTCATTAAATATGTGCATATGCCATGTTGTATGTCACGCTCAGCGTGCCGTGTCATGCACGCGTGCCGTGTCATCACCTTTTTGTTGGTTTTCCCGTGGATGGTCACATATGATTCTCCAAGTATTGTTAATGAAAAGGCTTTACCCACTGTCTTCCCCCCATTGATGAGTAAAATCATCTGACATTTGACAGAGTAAATTAATCTACTGTATTAGGTCTCACTCCCAAGAATCAAAAGTTAAATTACAAGTTACTTGAAATAGCTCAGAGTTGTGTGAAGCATATACATTTTTCTAGTTTTGATTTGAATCAATTCACACTGTCTCCCAAACTCATTTGAAACTGGCATACAAAACCCCCAGGGACTGCGCATGAACATTGGTGTAAACAGTAAAGCCAGAACTGCACTGCATTTGTTACGGATAATACCTTTATTGCTTACAAATCACATAAATACGATAATTAATTAAAAGCCCTGTTATACATGTAAGTAAGATCATATTTAATTGCCATTATTTGTTACATTATTTGAACAGAAATTCAAATCAGTCATCACAGCTGTTTGCAAACTCAAAAAGTGAGGAAGGAGAGGTCAAATTATTTGTTGGCAGGATCCCTCAGCAAATGACTCAGGTATGGTTGCTCTTGAACCTTGCACTCGCACGCCTTAAAATAAAAGCTCAAATACAGCGCAACTGAATTGCCTCTCTGCTTTCTCACCTGACTATACTTGCATACTCCGCGTGGTAAGTCACGAAACAGAAGCTTCAATCAACATGAAGCATCACAATTCCCCCAATACCGCTGAAGGTCCATTTTTCCTGTTGATGTTTCATTCCATCCCATACTCTTCTGTTTTGTTAAAACTCTGCTGACACGTGCAAATGAAGACTACGAATACAGAGATGTATCCAAGTTTTCAAATTTGGGGGTCCTCTGGACCCCTTTTCGAAAAATTTGGGGGTCCAGCTAATTAATGTTCAAGAATTAATATGCGACCTATTGCCTCTTAATTGCTGCTGCAGTACCCTTTCAGATTTCTAATTGCACAAAAATAAAGTCTTATCCCTCCCAACAAATATGTGCTTAAAATGATCAATTTCTTTGAAACTGTTGTGCCTGATGATTCATCGATCAAAATGTATGGGCTGTCAAAGCTCCATCGTTCACATTGCAAACGTCTCGAGGAATCCGTATGCTGTAGGAACTGTTGGCTCCAGTTGATAAATGATCTAGATCTCCACAGAACTGAATCTCAATTTTCCGTAAAAGAGCATCATTAATTTTAACTACACTTGAGGTGTAATTTAGGAACAAAAGTAAACAAATGTAAGCGATTGATACACAATTCATCGTCGGCCCGTGCGGCCGGACTTCGCCATGGCCAATGTTAACTATCAAGCGATTGAATGCATGCAAGTTTCATGTTTAACATCAACTCCGAGGAAAAGTTGCATAATTCACAAAACAGACAAGTTACGTGCAAAACAAGAACCGAGACGATGACACGTGCAAGCCCGGAATTAATATCAACAGCGTCGCACAAAACAAAAATTTAACATACTTTTCCTTTGAATTCTCTGTCATTTCGGTCACGATAAGCGAACTAATGCTTGAAGTTCACTTGGAAAGCATGCAACAGACTGAACTTGGACTGAAATGTTTTATTATCACTGGTGGCAGATCGAAAGTGTCGCCGATTGTCTCAACTAAAAAACAGCTCAGATCATGTCACGCAACATGTGCGAATTCAAAACTCAACTTCGGAAGCTGGATATAATGGTTAACAAAATGAAATTATTTGACTACAAAAATCCAAAAATAGCAGCTTACCTTGAAATTTAAGGAACTCAATCCTTTCTCCGTTATGAGAAATGGGTATGTTCAATTTCCTTGTGAAATACGCCGTTCGCATGTTCTTTCCTGGCGTTCGTAATTTGCATAAACATTTGATTTTTTTTCTGCGTCCAGTTGGACCCTTTGTTCCATATTTTATGCGTCCAAAACGAAAATGAGTGCGCCCCAGGACGCAATGACGCCCTCTGGATACATCTCTGCGAATAAAGCACATGCTTATTGCGCATGTGAAAGGTTTGTGATAGTAGAGGGTCAAGATTGGGTCAACAATATGAGCCTTTTTCTTCAATGAAAGAAAATTGTTAAAAATGTGAATTATATCCCAGTTAAGTCATCGAACAAGAAAAGAAAAATACACAAATTTCAAAGAGCGGAGTTAAATGAATTTGAATCGCTAGAGTGGGATACATAGTCTAAAGAACTGATGTGTTGCAGATACTGTAAACCTTTCTCTGTGCATTCATCTTCATCCTTAGTCAGTGGTTCCCTGCTAGCAGACATCTCTTTTCTTTTGCATTCCCTGGGCTGATGAATACAGGAAAAGAGACCTCAACCATGGGTCGACACTCGCTGTGTTGAGCATGTGCGGCGGTTACTTAGCGACCATATCCTCACGTGACGCTTCATGTTGTGTAGGCTCGTGAAACAACAGTGGAATTACTGTAAAGGAATGCGCAAGACACAGCGGGTTCAAGTCACAGTCAGCAAACGTATCATGGGGCGTGCGGTTTGAAGAGTGCCGTCCAAGGTTGTGGACGGTGGTTGGATCAAAGCGAGTTTCGAACCATGGCAGAGGTGTCTTTTCCCATTCAATGCAAAAAGAAAAGAGACCTGTTCTAGCAGGGAAAGTCAATGGGTGCAAGAACTTTAAACGCAAGACGCTTATACAGCATTTACAGAGTAAGAGCCACGTTTATTGCAAGGACTATTTTTTTATTGGCAGCAGTAAATCGAAAGCAGCAATAAGTACTTCCTGGAGTTTTGGCCAGACAGGAAACAGATCAGTGGAAAGAGCTTCAGCAAGAGATTGAAGTCAAATTTAACATTGCTTATAATATAGTGAAAGAAGAACTCTTGTTCACAAAGTATCAGCCGCTGCTTTTGCTTTATAAAACGAATGGAATTGACAGCCGTCCAACCTATGACAACGACATCAAATGCGCGGAATTTATTTCTGCCATTTGGAAAAGCATGAATTCTGATCTTGGTGACCTGATGGAATCATCAAAGTACACGTCTATTATCAATTATTAAGTTGTGTATCTATTCAGGTTTTCAAGTAATTTTCTTTGGTCACAAGTGTATGTTGAAAAGGAAAAACATGATGAAAACATTTTTGTTATCTCGAATGTACATGTACTTTAACGTGAAGATGAAATGTAATAATAATTTGTAGTTGAAATTGAGAAAGTCAAGTTGATTTAAAAACCACAACAGTTTTATTGCTGTCTCAAACAAGAAGTAACTCAACCTTAGTTAAAAGAACAAACACAGGATCAAAATAAAATACAAAAAAACTGAAAATGGCGTAATAATGACGTAAGTTTTGCTTTTCTGTTGGAACGGGTAGTGTACTCTTGGTATTTTAAGCTGTGCTTCTAACATTTTTTTCTGTGTGCCTAAAATTGGTAGCACAAGTGCTCCCAAAGCCAAAATAAACTTTGTGCCCTGAATGGACATAACAATTAAAAGAAAATGAAAAAGATTAATAATTATTACTCTGAGTGAGAAAAAGTGGAAAAGTGTGTCGTGGCCATAGTAGCAAGTGCTTTCGAGATGGCCACACCACAGGAATCAGATGAAAGGGCGGGGATATAAATATATTTTTATAGAAGTGAACTGGCAAAATAAATAGTACAATAAAAATAAAATTAATAGTAATAAATAATAACAAATAATATTTACAATTTTACATAAATATGCAATATTATTTATTTCAAAGAGTTACATCTAAGGAGTCCTACATTAAGTTAACAAAAACTAATAATAACAATTAGGAAGGGAATATACTTGTCATATCTATTGCTAAGTGGCAATGAAACAGTCAATATAATACATACTTTGCAGATTTGTATCAGAGTTCCAAAACACCCAACAGTAGTTGTAATTTTTTTTTTCGAAAGTACTGCAACTCAACTTATCTAGTTAACAATAATACAATAATAGAAATTGCACACTTTGTATCTCCAACAACAATGTAGATGCCAACGTGTTTTGCAATAATATGGAAAGTACTGGTGTAATTTTTGAACGGCCGTAATGTTAACAGGAATATACAATAATTAAGTTGAATAAAATCAGTGCCATGTAAAAAAATCGCTTTGAAGCGTTTTCAGACTTTTCAGTGTGGAACATGTAACAGGGAATCAAACTCTCTCGCCATGAAAATTGTTTCACTTGTAGAACTTTTATTTTGCAAGATACAGCCATGAATTACAAGTCAAATTGATTGTTTTGTGTACTTTGCAGACAACATATCTTCTTTGAAAGTTAAATTAAATTGTTCACGACTCAGTGGTTACAAAACTAAAAACAAACTGCTCTACTCGCTGGCCGAATCTGAAATTGACAACAGCGGTCGATAAGAACACGTATGCCGGTTTAGTTTTGAGCTCGTTCACTCAATATAGAACATGATGGTTCGAAAATAAACATTAAAGAACACTCAAAGCAAATGTACACAACACAATGGTCAGGGAAATGGCAAAAAATTTGTTTAAACTCATCTCTGAACACAAGATCATCAGTGGTGCGCGTCATGCAAGTTTGGCTAATGACATCACACATCAAAACATGCGCTTTTATTGGTCCCTACTAAATCTCCAGGGAACCTTACATTACACTTTTCACAGCACAATCGATAATTTTTCGGCCTGCTGCACTACTTCGCGCGGCATTAAGCTGGCCGCCTCGCAAGCCTCGCGTCTTCGCTCGGGTAGCTCGTTGACAATTAATATATCGCTTAACAAAGTATGAGGATTTAAAATACCGGGGGTAATGATATTGAACTTGGGTTATTATTTCATGTGTTTGATTGTGACTTGTTACCTAAGCTTTTAACAACTGTGCCTTGACCTTTCTGTAACAGAAAGAGAAAGAAAATCACACAGAGGTTTTCTTGGGATACATATTCATTTCAGTGTTGTGTTTATTGCTTCTATGCACAAGATGATACAAAAACAATCCTCAAGAGTGAAAGCTCTAACTAAAAGAATTAACACAGGTATTCTTATTCTAAAAATGGTGATATAAATAAACTCACCTTGAAGACTTTGTGTCGGTGACATACTCATTTAAATGGTTTATAATACATGTGTATTTAGATTTTAATTTCAAAACCAAAAGCATTACATTTTTGTTCCAGGAAGGTTTAAACAACCTCTTCAGTCAGGTGGGAAAGTTGGTATCCTGTAAATTGATCATACAGCACATGAAAGATACGAACATTGGGTAAGTGGCAATTATATTACTCACTCTATTTTGCTATTAATTTTGCTGACATGTGGCATGTGTCTGGTGTATTTAGTTTGCACAGTGTGCATGTTTTTTATCGATTTCAAAACCTTGTACCACTAGCTTTTTATGTATTAATGTGAATACAGGACATTGAAAAAAAATCTAACAAAAACAATAATTTAAGTGGAATTGACTTTTCAAAGCTAATGCTCTAATGTTGGGGGAAAAAATCCAACTTTGGAGTATTATACATCATGTAAAAGGGAATGTATTTGCAAAAAAGATTTGCCTAAATAGCTTCATAAATTTAATTCAAAAGCTACAGAAAACTGTATTGGAATGCTGCAACACTTGTGTGTAGCTACTGATGTAAAGACCTACATGTATTCCATCTCACATGCAATCAGCATGTAGCCAGCATTAAAGCAGCTGCCCTAAAATCTGTGCTATTCAATAATGTAATAATTATTTATTATTATACTTACATGTAGAAACAGTGCTTCTGACAGGGTGCGTGGATGCAGGACAGCACAATTCGATCAAACCCACACATCCTAGAAATCTGCAAAATGCTGCGCAATATTGAGCGATGAGCTGAGAGTTTTTAT
>NC_090885.1:47720688-47730688 GCF_036669925.1 Montipora capricornis
AAATTCCATACTGCAGTCGAGAATGTCAAAAACACGATTGGCCCAAACACAAGCTTATTTGCCTACAGCAAGCATCAGCGGAGAGAAAAATGACTAATTCAGGGACCAGTGCTCTCTTGACCACCACCCCTGGGGATACTTTGCAATCAACTGAACAAACACAAAAGCAAACAGATTTTTCACACGCTCCCTCTGGTCTGTATTTATCTGAAGAGCATGTAGCCTCAAAAGCCCCATGGGATTCAGAAGAAGATACTGAGTCAAGCGCAGAAAATGAAAGGGACCCACTTAGAGTAGACGGCTTTGATGTTAACAATGTTGAGATGTTTGCCGAAATGCTGGGATTTGACATGAGTCAAATGAAATTTGTGGAGAAAAGTCAAGACAGTGATGAATCTGACAAGTCATCTTCATGTTCTTTAGATAGCAGCAAGGTTCAGGAGGCTTCATCCAAATCACCTGTTCCAGCAACACCGCCAAAAGACAGTCCCAGTCCACACATAGTGCACACAGAGCAGGCAAGGGGGCTCAGCAGCGGCACTTTAACACAGGCATTAATCACCCCCTCTGTAACCACGTCGTCTGAGCAAGTGGCAAAGTCGGCTTCACAGAAACCATCTTGCTTTGAGGGATACAAACGCTTTTTCATCAAGGAGCTTTCCATGGAACCTGTACCAACAGATGGCTCCTTTGAAGCAGTGGTTACAGATGTTGAGAATCCAAGCTGTGTGTGGGCTCAGTTGTGTACTCCAGAAGCCTTGGAAAGGCAGGATCAACTCAAGACAAAACTCCAAGTATTGTACTCTAATTCATCTCATGAAAAGTATGTTCCAAGTGTCGGTGAAGTGTGTGTGGCCCAGTTTAGTTTCGACAGTGAATGGTATCGAGCTAAGGTGGACATCGTTAACAACACAGGAACTCTGAGGGTAACTTTCATTGATTTTGGCAATCACGAAGATGTCACAGTAGAAAAAATTCGCCGTATAACTGAGGATCTAGTAGCTTTTCCACGACAAGCTTTAAAGCTTTCTTTGCACGGCATTGCAAGTAGCTGCCCCTCTGGCAACTGGTCTTCTGAAGCAACTTCTTTTCTCAAGAGCAAAGTTCTGAGCATCAAGTGCAAAGTACAAGTTAGTAGACAGCACAATGAAATACTGTTTGTGCAATTATATGACCCTCAAGAAACAAGCTTTGGTGCCACTATTAATGAGAGCCTAATTGCCTCTGGATTTGCTAAAACTCGTGAAAGACCAGTTTCTTCTCAGAACAGTCCTCAGCAATATTCAACTTCACAGCAGTGGCGTGGGAGTCCGTTAAGTCCACAACTCAATGCAGACCCAAAGTATCCAGAACAGAAAAGAGGATTCCATGGTACGGAGAGACAACCAGTGTATCAAGCAAGTAACTGCCAGGGTCAAGTGAATCAAATCATATCACCTTCCCTGTCAGGTGGTAAGTCTTCAGGTTCAAAGGAATTTAGTAACCTTTCAAGAAACCTTCCTGGATCAGCGTTGAAAAAGGAATCCTTCGAAGTTATTATTAATGCCATTGTAAATCCCTGGGAATTCTATGCACAGAAAACAAATCCAGAGCTCGTTGATAAACTCAATGACCTAATGACAGATTTGAACAAGCACATGAGCACATCCTCTTTTCCACTACAATCCCAAACATTTTCCTGTGGTCAGTTGTGCGCTGCCAAATTTTCGTTGGACAATCTCTGGTATCGTGCTGTCATCTTAGAGATGCTGTCTAATGCCGTCAGAGTCCGTTACACCGATTTTGGTAACAGTGAGGTAGTTCCTAGTAATTCCATCAGTCCATTACCTCAAACTTTCCAAGGTTTTCCTCCTCTATCGTTGCGGTGCTCATTGGCTGGTGTTACAAAACCTAAAGGAAGGGATTGGAGCGTAGAAGCAGTGCAACACTTCAAGTCTTTGGTGTGTGGTAAATCTTTCATCTGTAGAATCGTACATCAACATGATATCGTCAGTATCGTCGAACTGCAAGATCCAGAACCAAATAGAGAGCAGACTGTGGCCAAGTCACTTATTTCTGCAGGTATGTGAGAAAACAGTTAACCTCCTAAGCAATGCGATTTATCTAAATTAGTGCCATTTCTCCTTGGCCAGGAATTTGAAATTTGACTTTGTTCAATCTTGAAGTTTTAGAATTAGAATGCCGAGCAATGAGTAGTATCCGAGCACGAATTCAATGTCAGCCTCTTTTTTAAAGTGAGTGTCGGTCGTTAGCCGGCGAACGCAGACGTTTTTGCAGCCTTCGTGAATTGGAGAGCTCGAAAACTGATGATTTACCTGAAACAACATTAAAACGTTACAATCATTTCTTTAAAGAGTGATTTTAACGAAAGCAATTTGATCTATTCTTGTTATGCAACACCGCAAAGTTCATATTTTCATTAATGTATTGTCGCAATTGCTTAATGGGCCTAGTGGAATGCTTTGCGCTTGAAAGTGTGGAGAAAAGTGTGCCTGTATTCACGTCAGCTTGAATATGTTAGTACTGATGTTCAGAAATTCCTTGTCAAATATTCAATAGAAATCAGCTGTTCGATGGGTGACCAAAATGTGAAGACAAAATGGCATTGGTAGCATTTTATAGATAACTAAGTAATGTTGGTCGTCTAAAGAAGGTGTCGAGTTTACGAAGAAATTGAATGAACATGTTCATGACAGAGAGGGACTCAGCTTGTAAGAACCTACACTGTAGTGGTTTAAGGACCTGCTGGCAGAAATGTGCCATTTTAAGAATAAAAAATGTAAGCGCCTGTTTAGCCAAGCAAGATTAAGCGGGTTTTTTAAAGGGGGTTACAGCTAAATTATTATCAATATTTCAGACTTTATTGAGAGTGCAAATTTACAGTGCAAGAAAATAGCAAACTGTAGTATTGATTGCTGAAACAAATACAGGTTTATTTGTTTTTCTAGTAATCAACAGCCATATCTCCTTCATAGAAATTGAGAACCTAATTAAGAACCTTCTTAGCTATAAATTGTCAATAACTACCTCAAAATACAAGAACCCAGTTTGCCATACTTCAGAAAATGTGGGTGCTTACATGCAAGGGGGTTTCTACTTTGTGTAGTGAGTGGTATGGTTAGGTTTGTGGCGTGAGCTAATCGCGTGTGAACGTCGTAAGCAAATATCATACCCTCGAAATCCACGGTTTGACTTCCTTTTCCAAAAGGAAACGATTTTGTGTCTCGTTTTTACTAATCTTTCATTTTATTGTCTTTTCTCTCAGGTCTTGCTGATGCATTTTTTCACAAAGATGGAACCAAGCACCAGTTAGTTGGAAAAAGAGGATCGTCAATGATGGGTTCTCAGGAACAAGTGAATAGAGGAACACCAGAACAAAAGGGCACTTTAAATGACTCTTATAACCCTCCTTTAGGTTTTCAAGGCTTCAGTTCTAACAATAGTGGCGGTCCAATTACAAAGGAGACATCAAGAGACAACCACAGTGACCAAGAAAACCCGCCACAAGGAAGCCAAAGTCATAATGCAGGCAAAGAATCTCACAATCATATTTCCAAAACGCAGCAGAATGCATCTCCTCCAGAAGGGCAGGTCAAGAAGCCACCAGTTCATGGTCTGTTGCAGTCCCTCGTTTTTCAGCCTGCAATTGAAAAGGCAGAGTTGCCAAAGGAAAATTCGTGCTTTGATGCCATGTTGACAGAGGTAACAAAGATGGGTTTGTTTTTTGTTCAAGTAGCAGACCATGACACTGCTCAGAAGTTGAAGAACCTTTCAGATGATTTGAACGCACACTACCGCTCCACAAAGCTGTCTTTCTTCAGCCCTCAACCAAATCTATTATGTGCAGCTCTTTTTGCAGAAACTGGTGACTGGTGCCGTGCCATGGTTAAAGGGGTTACTGCTGATGGCCTTGTTGACGTTTATTACGTTGACTTTGGAAACACTGAGAAACTGCCCGTGTCTCGTATCCAGTCACTATTGAATAAATTCGCAAGTGTTCCTTTCTTTGCTTTACCATGCTACTTAGCTAATATTTCTCAACCAGAGCCTCCTGGCTGGTCAGATCAAGCAATGGCATTGATTATGAAAAAAACGCCATTGTTTCAGTGCGCAAGCGTTCGTCTGTTGGAGAAAGGTTGTGATATGCTGTTCATTGATTTTGTAATTTCAATGGATCCACCTCAGTCGTTGAGTGAACTGCTTTTAAATGAAGGCCTCGCAAAAAGAGCATTGACATGTGACATGGAGGCACAACAAGCAAGAGGTATTGAAGTATGTGTCTTTGAACCTGCTGTGAAGTCAGTTGAGGGTCTCGATGTCTTTGACGCCATGTTGACAGATGTCTCATCACCAAGCTCGTTCTTCGTCCAGGTTCTGCACCGTGATAACGTCGAGTCTCTTAAGCAGCTCTCAGCAGATCTTAATGCACATTACACTACGGCTGAATATCCACCTTTCCAAGCCCAAATCAACAAAATGTGCGCAGGATTGTTTTCCGAAAGCAATGACTGGTGTAGAGGTTTTATTGACGGTGTCAACTCAGACAGCTCTGTGCATGTTCATTACCTTGATTATGGAAACAGTGAGCTGTTGCCTTGTTCAAAAGTGCGCCCTCTTGAACTGCGCTTTCAGCATCCATGTCCAATGGCTTTGAGGTGTTCACTTACTGGAGTCTTTCCTGCTCATTCAAATAGCTGGTCTCACAATGCCAAGGAAGCATTCTTGTCTCAAGCGCCGTTAAATAGCCTGTTGAAAGTCAGGGTGGTTGGAAGGGAGAGCGGCTTGCTGTATGTCGATGCCATCTCTCCAGACTCACCTTGTCAAGAATCCGTGAGCCATTTTCTCATCAGTCAAGGACTGGCCAGTGTTAACCCATTACTTGACCCGTCTCTGCTATCCTACTCAGGAGGTCTCGACAGCGATATTCGTTTGTATGCCTCGGCAGTTCCTTTGGTGAGTGTTCCACAGGGTATGACATGTCGGGTCCTAATTAGTGAGGTTCAACTACCAGACAAGATCTTTTTTCAAGTTCTTAGTAAAGAAAACGTCCAAGGTCTTTTGTCACTGTCGGAAACATTGCACACACATTGTTCAACAGTTGACAACGTCCCGTACAAACCTGTCCTTGGAGAGGTTTGCTGCGCTAAATTCATTGACGACCAAACATGGTACCGTGCAGTTGTTAAACAGAAAATGTCGGAGTCCGAGATGATGGTAGTGTTCGTAGATTACGGAAACCAAGCTGTCGTTTCTGTGGATTCCATCAGACGAATCACACCTTCATTTACACAGCTTCCAATTCAAGCCAGGGAGTGTTTCTTGTTAAACATCGAACCAGTGTCTGGTTCCAGTTGGTCTAACGACGCTGTGGCATTCTTAAAGGAGCGTTTAACATCTCATGTACCTGAGCCTTTCTTTGCGGAGATCAGTAACACAAGAGGAGATTCTCTTGGTGTGAAGCTGTTTGAAATAAGTCCTGACGGGCAGCCAGGAAAGTCTGTTAGAGAAGAAATGATTCAACTTGGTCTCGCCCGAGGTCAAGATGAGGCTGGTAACTCTGTGCTTCCTATGATTGTGCCAAACCTGGATCAGTTTGATGTTGTCGTTACAGAAGTTGTGCATCCTGGAGAGATATGGGTTCAAGTTGTGGATGCAGAGGCTAGCATTGCACTTGATATGTTAATGAAAGATATCAACCAGTATTGTTCCGAAGCACCCATGCCAACTTCCATGTCTCAACCCGGCCAGGAGTGCTGTGCTCAGTTTAGCCAAGACTGCCTTTGGTACAGAGCGCGTGTCTTGGAATGCCCCTCATCCGAGCAGGTCCGAGTTCAGTTTGTGGACTTCGGCAACAGCGAATTGTCTTCACCAGACAAGATAAGAGCCATGACGGATGAGTTCTTCAAACTCCCTGCACAAGCGCTAAAGCTCAGCTTAGCAAATATCTGCCCTACGCATCAGGTATGGAGCCAGGAAGCAGCGCAGTGGCTGAAGGCGATACTTAACCGACAGCTCAAAGCCACAGTCGTTCACCGCCTGCCGGAGCATTTAGTTGTATTGCTTGAGGATTGGAATGTGCCAAATGGTCCCATCAATATTAGTCAGGAGTTGGTGAATACAGGATATGCTGTTAATTCCTAGGCCTGAACAATTGATGAGATTAATAGTTGTAATGCAAGTGGAAGCCTCAGCAAATAGAGAAGGTTTTAGTTTAAGAGTATTAATTTGAAACAACCCGGCCCAACTATGATACGGATTCGGTCCTTGCTAGCCAAAACCCAACTGTAAAGAATGTTTTACAATAACGGTGAGCATCTGTTAACTTTTGATTGCTCGGTTGATGACCGATCATCGATAAGTTTTCGTATACGCCTTTCATCAGATGCATCTAACAGCCCTAATAACAAAGTCATACTACTTCCACTTTGATAAAACTACGTTAATGAGAAATTGAGCCAGCGTGTCTCCAGTAAGAACAGTCAGGGGCACTGAGTGTGTTCCCAGACGAGTCAAAGTTGTCCTTTAGACGAAAAGGAAAACACTAGAACTTAAGTCTTATCAAGCAAGTTAAATGTTTATCTTTGACCGTGGACACCCTACTAACTCTCATTAGCATATATTCTGCCCACATTACCAAAACATCTCTTGTTTATCCGATCTACACCACAATAAAAGTCCCCAAATTGTAACTGAGTACGTAACAAAGCAACAACGGATTTCGAACAGAAGCCTTCAGCAAACAACAAAGAAATTATCTTGAAACGAAACTGAACACTCGAACAACGAAGGATACAACTGGCCGTTAGGGTAAACTAGGTCACTAAAATGATCTCGTTCAAGGATTGGTCATCAATCGAGAAATCAGAAGTTAACGGATGTTTACCGTCAAAGGATTGGGTTTGACGACCTTATGCAAACTAGCTTGCAACCGGCAAATGGAAGTAGCTCCTTAGAAAGAAAAACACCCCCTTTCCGTCAGTTTTCACCACAGACAAGAGCGGGAGTTACCGGCAAAAATATCACCCGGACAATTTCCTATACTGGAAAAACCTTCATTTCACTAAATACATTAAGTTTGAATGTTTGCCGCAAACGATGTGTATTTTGTGGAATAAAATTCAATTCGGATAAGGGAAGGGAAACTAGGAGGACGAGCCTGGAAGTCATGTGACCACGAACCAGAAGGAGATTTGTTAATTGAATTAAGTTACAGTGAGACCGGTGTTTCGTTTGCGCGCCACTTTGCAATGTTGCGTTTTTGATTTGCACTTTGCTCCGGGCAAGTTGAAGGTTCATATTTCGTAACTTACACACAGGTGGCGCGCAAATGAACAACCGGTTTCACTGTAAAGGCCTGGCCAAACGCTCGCAACATTTCATCGCAATATCTTGGAACATTGTTGGGCACAACATGTTGCATATGTTTGGACACCCTGTTGCGATATGTTGCAACATGTTGGATCAAATTTGAACACGGTACTCGTTTGGCCACGTTCACGCAACATTGTTACGCTAGGGCTTGCGCGTTAGGTCCACTTCTTGCGCGCCAGGGGCTTGGGGCACATGAACATTGACATCTTGCATTGAAAATGATGAAAATGTTGGCCACCCCGTTCAACACATGTCGCAACATCGTGCAACAATGTTGCAGGATGTTGCGTTGAAATGTTGTTAGCGTTTGGCCAGGCCTTAACAGGTCATGATTTTCACAGTAATCTCCGATCAAGAAAATCAGTTTTTCGCATACGCATTGTCGTTTGGGATCTCTTTACGGACTTGTTGTGTTTACCCCGAATTCGACCTTATGTAATTCTTTAATTGCACTCACGTGATAAGACAGCCTTGTTGGTGCCAAAACAATAGAAGAAGGTAGCTCAAGTTTTGCATAATAATAAAGTCAAATTTCCTTAAGACTATTGTTCTTTCCACCAACATGGCCGCTATGACGTCAGGCTAGGTGCAATCAAATAATTAAAAAGTAAAGGTGAAGTATTCTGTTATTTGCACCGTAATAGATAACCTCGGAAAAGATTGTCGATGGCTAAAACGTATCCATAAAAAGAAAATAGGCTTTTTGCAACAAACGATTACATGGCACAAAATCCGCCATGCTGGAGGACAAGCTCATTATTATTCGCCCACTGGGTTTGTGTCATGTAATCGTTTGTCGCAAAAGGCCTATTCTTTTTATGGATACGTTTTAGCCATCGACAATCCACTGGGACATTAAAACAAAGAGACCTCAACCAGTCAAGCTTGACTTGCCTTTGTTTCAATGTCCCAGTGGGGGAATAATAATGAGCTTGCCCTCCATCTTGGCGGATTTTGTACCATGTGGTCGTTTGTTGCAAAAGGCCTATTGGAAGGCTTGATCAAGTAGGAGGACGGAAGAACTTGTTTCAACGGGCGACAACGATACGCTGCACGAGTTTTCTATCATAGTGTATTTCTTTGCTGTTCTCTTTTTAAGAACCCACGAAACAGCCAAATTTCATCAGCACCTGGCGATAGAATTTTCATTTTCTCTCTAAATTTCCACGTCGTTCATTACAGTAACGGATGATGTTATTTTGATGGTTTTTTAGACTGTTATCTCTCGTGTTTTAATCTAGTTGTTTGAAAATCGCACAGAATCGAAGGTCAAACAAGTTGTGGAAAAAAGTGCAATTTGTAAACCTAGTCATTTTCAATTTTCGAACACATGGATTTTTCACTGCCGTGTGTTGTGACTACTGCTGTTGCCTCCTAGCTGCGTCTTAAGAGTTCTAGCTATCGTCAGTTGAAATGCATGGTATCGTGTGTGAAAACGTAGTCTCGAGAAGAAAAATTGTTATTGACAATGATCCCTCGTCCATAAGGGCAGTAATCTTTGATAGGACATCGTTGTAGACGCCTTTGAAATTTTTTGTGATCTGTTAACGTTAATGAGTTTTCGATCTGAAAATTTTAAATTGTGTGCGTCTGTTTCCATCAAGTTGGTTCATTTGGTTTTTCACAGCCGTTTTCGGTCAACTTATTAGTACTCGGTTATATAACTGTAACATGTTTGATATTTAATTGTCGCTAGTTCAAGTGAACTGTTGTTATTTCATTTTTGCAGACCAGAAAACTGGGACGGTCACGCTAAGGCCGCCCCGTCCCCTTTCCCCTTTTTTTCTCCGTTTGCCGTCGAATGCGTTTCCTAATTTTGGGTCAGTCAGTCGGAGCAAGTAAAGAACAATAGGAAAATCAGAAGCAATCTTAACGCAAGACGGTTTCATTGTGCAGAAAGGGCACAAACAATTAGAGAGAAAGTGTTAACATTTTTATCCCACACGGACAGAATGCCTCTTCTGTGGGGAGTCAAGTTTACTTTGGGGTGGAAGTTAAACCTGAAAATCTGTTCGGGCAAAACCAATGTTTATATTTCAGATTAAAAGTAAGAAATGTTTAACTAAGTCGATACATTCCTCATACCTCAGACAACGATAAACGGAGGAAAAAAGGGGACAGCGTTACTACTGAGTCGCCCTATGTAAATGTTGTACTCCTCTAATGCTATGCGGCATTGTAAAGCTACGTTTGAATCATCCTTACTTAAATACAGCTAGTTAAGGAAAGCGCTTGAGCTTTTTTATGCCTATGCCGCGTCTTGTCCCAAGTTTGAAACTACAAACCTGTGTGTTGTGACCAGAGTAGCTAATCGGGAATCGGGTACTTTTTCAAACAACAGTCCCGACCCCACCCCCACATTGGCATCCCCCCCCCCCCCCGCTCGAGTCTAGAATATGCATGCAGGGCTTGAGACCAAGATGTTGGTGGAGGCCTGTGGTGATTGCTGTATCATATCAATTGTACCGTAATGCTGATTGTCATTTAGAAATAAGAGCTGCTGGTGTCCATTACTTGAATAGAGCATCCAAGACGTTCATAGAAATGAATGTGGATAGGTCAAGGGTAAAATATTTTAACAATGATGTCTATGCAAGGAACATGGGCTGATCACATAATGATACAAGCT
>NC_090885.1:47735688-47738188 GCF_036669925.1 Montipora capricornis
CTCTAGTCTGACTTACGGCTACACACTGAAATTACGTGGCAGGTCAATAAAGAAATAATCATGAGGCTAAAAGCTAGTAACGCCATCAATTGCAAGAAACAACTACTGTAGGCGATAACGAGGTGGACCTGAAATGAGCCAGACTCCATACTCATTGCTAATCCTGCGTAAAGTTCATAATTGTGCTGGTCAGGAAGACAATGCCGTTTGTATTTCCTTTGTATCTGATGTCTGTCTAATAACTTTTTATAATTTTTTCCTTGCTCACTAAACGAAAAATGCTCCTCGTCAGTTTGAAATTATATCGACAGAGAACGACTAATTACTATTTTAACAACGGTTCTGCTGCCGTCAAAGTGCGGTGTTGTCGAATCCGAAAGTGACTTGAAAAGAGCGCTTTTTTGTGTCAAGCATTGTTTAGTCAACTCCATCTGGCTCGAGTGCTTGTACATCACTCGGAGAACAAGCACGAATAGGACATTGTAAGGCGTGAAAATGAGCTAAGCTTATTTAATTGAAAACTAAATGTCCAAAGATACTAGTCCAATGTGCTCAATTCCATTCTTAATTTAGATCCATCACCAGATTCAATTCACGGGTGTCCGGCGCGAGATTTAATGACTTTTTAAGGATTGAAATTTTCTTTATATCCGCTTACTGTTTCTAGATTCGAGTTCCTGTTGGTTTGTATAAATGACGCAGCACGTTTTAAACTTTGAGCTAAAATTGGTTTGCCCTGTTGGGAAAATTAGGATATTACTGAGTATAATGGCCTGCCTTAAACAACATGTTGACGATGCGGAGAAGGACAGAAATGACAAGGATTGCCTTTAAAAAAACAAACATTAAAAACAATTTGAGTTTTAGCACGGAAACACTTATACAGGGATAGTTTTAAGACCTTTGGTGTCTTAAATGAACCACAAAGGTAACAACTGTCTTTAAAGGATCTGCTTCACTCATTCATTAAAATGAATCTGTAACAATCATAAAAAAAGCCTTTCCGCATTTCCTTCATAACCAGATTAAATAGTGTATATAACGTGTTTGTAAGAACTTTTGGGTTGTTAAGCAACAGTTATTGATAAATACGTTTGCTCAATCATTCTTCACTTAGATCCCCAAAGCAGCCATTGATACTAAAAAATAAGCACCAAAATATCTCTTCTTGAATTAATAGTTTAAGTGAAAAAATCTCTGCGCGCGTAACTCGGAAGCATGTATCAATCGTCTTTTCGCACTTACTGCTCTTGTCACTATCCTAATTGCACAGTCGATAACAGACAGATACCGGAAAAAGAGTGCCAATCCACACTACTTTCGTACCACACCTCAGACGATTCTAGTTTGAGATTACAGGGCAATTCGCTGTTGCAGATTCCAGGTGACCCACGTCTCTTCTCCAAAACAGAGCGTCCGTCTACAGTTTTTCCATCTGCTGCTGCATTTGGTGTTATTCCCGCAAGACACTCCGGGTTTTATGTGCCAGCTTCAGGTCACTGTTTCACTACAGGACAGCAGCTAATTTTTCCATTTAGTGGAGCAGCGTTTACCGACACACAGCATGGTAAATCATATTGCAGTGAAATATCTTGTTTGTAAGCTTATAATTTGTTTTTGTTGCCTTTAAATGGAATTTAAGTCCGCGATTTCTTCACCTGGTGCTGTCTTCATCGGACATGATATCTGCGAGACGGCAGTAAACTTAGATTCATTTTCATCGCCCTCTTCGTCTGAGACAAAGAAGATGAAAATTCTTAAAGGGATTTTCATACTCAAGTCATTTCTTATTCCTTTTTCGATAGTATTTTGAAGAACACACGAACTTTTTTTGCACACTCCGTAACATAATATGAGCTCATTTTTGTTTAATTCTCGATACATTTTGTTCCAAAGAATCACAAAAGACAATTTATTTTATTAGAATACGGTAGCTAGAGATTCACTGACTTAAAATGCTCTAAAACAAGAAATATTATCTCAAATTTCTTTGTATATTAAAATGACAAATCCCTTTGAACTAAATCATTGTTAAAACGCGCTCTGAGGCAATCACATTTAAAGTGTGTTCTGACTCAGGCGTCATCCCAGGCAACCACATGCGGCGGACAATTCTTTGGTTTTAAATGTCAGTCAATAAAGCAAGAAAAAGTGTCAAATGACACAGTATGAGCTGTATTCAACCCGGAAATTATTGGTCAAAACAACGGAGCGATATGTTTTAAATTTTCAACGCCTGCAGCTCGTTCTTCTTGGTGTATCGACATTTTATTATGACTTTTCAAGTACAAGGAAGGTTGCCCTTGAAATTATAACAACTCACGTTCTTTTTTTTGAAATTTATACGCATCTGTATTCCATTCTTGAGATTCAGAAATGCTCGTCATTTCCAAGTGATTTAGCATACGTATGAACGTCATGTTCGTTATATACTTTCTCTACTTATCAGGTAGTAGCCTCACTATAGGGATAAGAGAAAAACCAGAAACAAAGAAAAGAC
>NC_090885.1:47740688-47743188 GCF_036669925.1 Montipora capricornis
TTTAGTTTCCCTTGACAATGGCGCCAAGATGTCGCCGAAACGTCGGACGCTTTTATCGCTAGTTTTTGCCAGTATATGTTTGTCTAAATCATTGTTAATTAGTAATCAAGTGAACTAACTCAAATGATAGCAGAACACACCAGAGTAACGAGTACATCTTCTTCACTTATAGATGTACTGATTACATCAACGCCCAACTCATTTCAATGTACTGGTGTTTTATCAACTTCTTTCAGTGACCATTTGCCTATGATGGACTTTCATGCGGGCCGTTTGTAATTCCTGTTAAACATCGCTGTATCGAAACGCGTTCATTTTCAAGGCAAAGTATGGAAAGGTTAAATGCAGACTTAGAGCTTGTGCCATGGAATATCATGGAAATTTTTTCGGATAAGGATGACAAATGTTATTTCTGCGAAACCGTGTTTCTTACCACCTTCAACGAGCACTTTCCCATCCGTCGCAAACGCATCCGCCATTCAACTCAGCCCTGGCTAGATAAATCGATACTGTCTGCTATGAGGAGGCTTGACCAGTTTCATACAAAAGCCAGGAAATTCAATCGGCCATTAGACTGGTCTGAATACAGACGTCTGCGAAACCTTATTAACTCATCACTCAGGAAAACATATTTCGCCGAGAATTTAGAGGGGAGTAGACCAAACCCCCGTAATTTTTGGAAAAGTCTCAAAAAGGCTCTCCTAAACAAGAACGTGAACTGCGATATCGGCAGATTGATTGTTGACAACAAAGAACTGACTGGGCATAAAGACATCGCGGATGCTATGAATTCATACTTTACATCTATAACACCCTCCCTCTTGGCAAATTGCAATGAGGTAGAATCTGGATTTGTTCCAGATGAGGCAACACCACCAAATATCGAACCCTTTAGATTTACCATACGTAACTAAGTGAGGTCTCAAATTTAAAGCTATCAAAGATCTTAACCAAGAAAAAGCGACAGGACCTGACGGAATCCCAGTGGAAGCTTTAAAAATGGCAGCACCTAATATCTCTCGAAGGCTCACTCATCTTCTTCATAAATCGCTCTCCACAGGCAAATTTCCATCTGCGTCGGAAAACAGCAAAGGTAACGCTACTTTTTAATTAAAGGAGGACTGAACAACAACAGACTGTGATAATTACCGACCCATTTCAGCGCTGCCCTGTATTTCAAAGATCTTGGAATCTTTCGCGAACTCAGACTTGCAGAACTTTCCTTTTAACTCTGGTCTTATTGAATACCACCAGTTCGCTTACTCTAAATTTTCCTCAACAACTGTTGACTTACTCAAGGTAGCAGACTCGTGGAAAAGAGCAATTGATAATGGTCTCAAGTCTGTTAGTGTTTTTCTTGACCTGAGAAAGGCATTTGACGTCATTAAACATGAAGTCTTACAAACTAAGCTCGAATCCCACGGCGTCAAAGAGTCCGAACTTCGGTGGTTCAACAGTTGCCTTTCTGAGAGATTACAGTACGTCGTCTACAAGGACGTTAATTCAGATCCTATGCGTCTTTCTTTTGGCGTCCCGCAGGGATCAGTTTCTTAGCGTGGTGGTAGACGAATCATTATCGAGTAACAATCATGTGTCATATATTGCCTCGAGAGTTTATCCTAAACTGAAACTTTTAAATAGAATTTCAGGAGCCCTGCTATTTTATTGAAAACATAAAATGACAATTTTACCTATTTTAGACTATGGCTTCATCGTATGGGGTTTTTGCAGCAAGAAGAATTCCGATCTTCCACCCCTCCATCCATGCCAATGTGACCAGTATCATGCTAGTTTACAGCATACCTCTTTGATTCTGGACATCCATGTTTTGATCAATTGACACCTGTTAAAACAAGGTATCCGCCGACCAGTATCACGTGACCATATTGCGGGCTCAATCTTAGAGCTAAGTTAAGTTGACCGCTGATCAGATGCTGGTTTTCGATTGGATTGCAGGCTCAACCCAGGTTATCTCACTTAATCATAAGTGAGGCTTCATTTTTCGCGCGCTTCCTTTGGCTCGACGCGGCTACACGGCCATACTACGTCAACTATAGTTTTTACAGAGTCAACCCTTTTCGTGTTCAAGTGGAAAACAGGTTTGGGAAATATTCTCTTTCTGCATTTTTCGCTGGTTTCAATCCAGTTTGACATATCACGATAGCTGTGGTCCACACTGGCGACTATGCAGTTATTCAAGTCACGCATCGGAGGGATATAAGACCCTATAAACTTAAGGCTGAGTGTTTATTTTTAATTTGCTTAGAGCTGCTTTTTTCTCTGTATTGCAATTTTTGGCATATCTTTAGAAGCTCTGGTCCCTCGGGAAACAGTTCAATTTGTTTCCCGAGGATCTCAATGTTTCCCCGAGGCGCAGCCGAGGGAAACATTGCTGCCTCAGAAAATTTTGAAATTTAGGGTCTCGGAAATGCCATTTCCGACTATTTCCAAGGACATTTCAATAAATGTGGGGGTGCAGAGATGGCGCAGGGATGGCGCA
>NC_090885.1:47748188-47773188 GCF_036669925.1 Montipora capricornis
CGATAATCACTGAGCCTGAGGCGAATAATTGTTAAATAATTAACAATAATTATTCACTGACACTGAGGTGAATAATTGTTGTAGTGATAACCACACCAGCTGAATAAAAAGTGTACCAAAAAACTCCATTGTTTTTGTAAATTATGTGGCTGGAAATTTTAAATCTTGCGTGCCAGAATCCATTTGTTTTCACTTCAGCTACTCAGGGTTAAATAGGACTTGGCTAGTCACCTCCGAGGTAGGCAATCAGCGCTTGTGGAGAGCACTATTCACTTTTGTGGTATATATACTAATTAACAAGCCGAATCAGAGGTGGCTAGTGGTGGATATTACCTTGCTGCTAAATATCAACCACTAACCACCAACTCTACCGGTGAATAGTTGTTAAATTACTTTATACTAAAACAGTGAGATAATATAACACGAAAAGATTATTTTAACTAATAATTTATTATAATTTATTCCTGCAACAATAACAATCTTTTTGGGGGCAAATCCTGGGCCAGTTGCTCAGAGATGACTAGCAAAACCTATTCTTTGTTTGAATAACCAATCAGAGCATGCCTTCAATGCTATCCACTGTTTTAATATACCGGTATGCTAATACAGAACATTGGGCAAATGTATTCAACTCCAATTATTGGAGTACAAGAAAACAAACAGGAGCATGATAATCATTGTGTGATGCATTAAACCAACCAGAAAAAATATGAGTACAAAATTAAAGAAAGAACGTCTAATTTTAGAGCTGAGGCTGAACGTTCTTATAAATTTTTGCGTTGTGACGCTGAAAATGTTCTTAAGATGTTCTTAAATTTACGTGGTGTAGCTTTTCAAGAAATCAATGCAGGCATGACCAGGAAACCTATCTGATCAAAGTGCTTGCTTTGATGGTGTTGAAGTTTAATATTTTGTAACGATAATTTATAAATGAAAACTGCTGACATTATTATAAACTGAGATGTGTATCATGCAATAAGAAAACTATCATTATGTCATACAAAATATACCCTTAAGTATTTGGGTTAATTTAAATTTCTTTACCATTATTTTATGCTTTCATTTAAAACACTTGGCTTATCACCTCCAAGTTAGGCAATCAGCGCAAGTGGAGATCACTATTCAGTTTCGTGTTATATACTAATTAACAAGCCAAAGTGGACGTGGCAGTTTTAGTATATGCTAATACAGAATATTGGGCAAATTAATGATGTCACACCTTACCACTTAATGAATAGCTGCAAAATGTTGTACAAAGTTGTAAGGGTAAAAAAAGAAGCTTTCTTTCCGATATGGAAGTGTCTTAATAACATAACAAATAATTTTACAAATTTTGGAATTTCAGAAAACCATGCAAAAGTAATAATTATTTTCTTTATGTAAGTTAATTGTATGAGGTTGCATTGGTGTATTCTGTAATTTGAGGGCAAATTACCCAAATAAATCACTATGATAGGACAATGTAACTTCATAGTTGTTTATGCATATAATTATATACATATATTATTCTTGAATGTATCCTACAGTTACATGATAATAGAAAACTTTATTGATCATTATTTATCCATAAACCTGTTTGTGCATGTGATCCATCACTGCAACTCACAAAAGAAAAAAAAAACTCTCATGGTAGTTTCAGTACAATTCTACCACTGCGAGCCCTATTTTTGCTAGCTATTAGGACAGGTCAGCACTTACCATTGTTTTGTAGGAAAGTAAATGAGTTTATATTAATAACTTCAATTCAAATAAGGAGAGATATTTATAGTTCTTTGATTATTTGGAGTTGATATGATTTGACTTTAGATGCCCCCTTTTTAGATGATAATTATTGTTATTCTTGACTAATAATATTTTTTTGTTTTTTGTTTTTTGCATATATATATACATATATATTTCCTTTTAGGCACTGTACTTTTAATAAGGAATCTCTGTATTCTGTACATACTGACCTAATTACTCAGATATCACTGTTCATCTCTGTATTTTATTCATTTTATTTTAATCATGTGTGTAATTGTATTTAGTAAATAAATAATAAATTTGCAAAGTCAAACAGCAGACCTCTGATTAACTTCTTTTGTTTGTCCACCAGCACTTGTATATTTCACATAATTGCAGTCAGTGTTTGTAGAGATTGGTTAAAAATTACCACCCACAAGTATACTTAATACCTTTTCAGGCCTACCCACAACAGCTGTCGGTTTTAGAATTCTAATATGCGCTCCGTTTTCTTCTCAGAGGGTGGAGCCTTCCCCTGAGGTGCTATAGAGTAACCAGTGGTATCACGGGAACCGCAATCTGATTCTGCAACACCTTTTGGGGGTTAGGGGACCATACTCAAAACCAGGGGGAATTATGGCCAAAAAACATGTCTTTCTCACTTATGCAGGGCCTTCCCTGGGCGTGCTAGAGACTAACCAATGGCATCACCAGATGCGCAATCAAGTTTTGCAACACCTTTTTGGGGTTAGGGGACCCATAGTCAAAACCGGGGGGAGATCGCCCAGAAACCTGTTTTTCTCACTTATGCAGGGCCTTCCCTGGGCGTGCTAGAGAGAAACCAATGGTATCATCAGATGCGCAATCAAGTTCTGCAACACCTTTTCGGGGTTAGGGGGCCCATAGTCAAAACCGAGGGGAGATATCCTCGAAAAACCTGTTTTTTTCATTTATGCAGGGCCTTTCCCTGAGGTGCTAGAGAGTAACCAATAGTAGCACAGGATGTGCCATCCAATTCTGCAACAACTTCTGGGGGTTAGGAGGGTCCAGCTCAAAACTGGGGGGAGATATCCTCAAAAAACATGCTTTTCTCTCTTATGCAGGGCCTTCCCTGGGCGTGCTACAGAGTAACCAATGGTATCATGGGATGCGCCATCCGATTCTGCAACGACTTCTGGGGGTTAGGGGGGCCCAGCTCAAAACCGGGGGGAGATATCCTCAAGAAACCTGTTTTTCTCACTTATGGAGAGCCTTCCCTGGGCGTGCTAGAACAAAACCAAGGGTATCACCGGATGCGGCATTCGATTATGCAACGACTTTTGGGGGTTAGGGGAACCCAGCTCAAAACCGGGCAGAGTTATGGCCAAAAAAACCCAAAACAGGTTTTTTGGGAACAAGTCCCCTGGGATTTGGAATTGGGCCAATCCGAGTGCAGCGCCAGAGAGGTGTTAGGGGGGCGCGTCCGATGGGCACCGAGTCGAGTCCGGGGGGCCACTTTGGTGTGGAAATGGGGGTCTTGTCGGGCCTCTGGCGTCCGTGGGTCGATTCGCCCCGGGTCGAAACTAGGGCGAAAAGTTGTTGGGCCACGTGACCTAGGCGCCTGGGCAGTGCGGTCCCAAGGGAATAAAACGTAGGAATGTTATCGACAAAAAACCGTCCACAGGGAAACCAAGGTGACACAGGACACCCAAACTCTGTCACGTGATAGATCTCATCGAGACGATTCCAACGAGGTATGGCACGACGGGATATCTACAATAGAACTGGAGATACGTTTTGGACGCGATCTGGCCGTGAAGATCCAGTAGTAGTTTCACACCTAAACAGGGCTTAAGGCTCTTCAGAAGTGGACCAGAGCAGTGGTGACCAATTTTGAGGGTCGGATAAGAGCTACGAAGCTGAAATTTGGCACACACCTGCGCTTCGCCTAGGAGGTGAAGCTGACGGAAAATGGGGAGAAACGGTCAAAACCGGGGGGAGTTATAGCCCCAAAACCACTTTTTTCACTTATAGAGCAGACCCTTCCCTGGGCGTGCTAGAGACTAACCAATACCACCAGCAGATGCGCCATCCGATTCTGCAACAACTTCACGGGCTTACGAGGCCCATCTCAAAACTGGGGGGAGTTATGGCGCAAAAACCACTTTTCCTCTCTTATGCAGGGCCTTCCCTGGGCTTGCTGGAGACTGACCGATACCACCGGCAGATGCGCCGTGCGATTCTGCAACTACTTCTGGGGGTTAGGTCGTGCCAGCTCAAAACCGGGGGGAGTCATGGCCCAAAGACCACTCGGGCCTGGCCAGCACGGAGGCAGACCGATAGCACCAGCAGATGCGCCTGCTCATTCTGCATCTATCTGTCCGGGTCGGGGGGTTCGCCTCGGTCCTCACCGACGGAGACTTGCAAGAAAAAAAGGCCCCTCCCCTGCCCCTGGGTGAAGGGCGGAGGAGGGGCCATCCAAGATGCGGACTCGACTCCCGCATCTTTGATGCGGAAACGGGGCACTCTTTTCCACATCTTTCATGCGGACTCGTCTCCCGCATCTTTGATGCGGACTCCACTCCCTCATCGCATCTTCCATGCATGACAAGGAAGTAACTATTAGACTTGTCAAAAAAAAAAAGGATTTTTCCAAGTCCTCCACCATGACCCGACAAGGAGTCTTTGCTGGACTTGTCAAAAAAATATGAAAAGATCGATCTTAAAACAAAGGTTGAATCTCAGATGATCGTAGCGACAGGCTACTCTACAACGTACAATACCCCGTTTTCTTTAAAGTCGTCTGCAAAGGATCTCTGTCCTTCCAGCGTAAAACTTCCTTGTACCTCGATCTCGAGCCTCGATCCGAAATACGCCAGAAAACCACTAAAAACGCTCTGATTTCAATTTTATGCTCATTCTTCAGTGAGAGAACTTAAAAGAATGCCAATTTGACCAAATTATATTTTCCATTTCTCCCACAAATTTACCCGTCATATAACTGCCCGGTGAATAACGTACAAAAGTACGCGACTCCAGCCATAGCGATCCAATAAAAGTGCATTTACGATCCAAAATACTCCAGAAAACCGCTAAAAACGCTCGGATTTCAATTTTATGCGCATTCTTCAGTAAGGGAACTTAAAAGAATGCCAATTTGACCAAATTATATTTTCGGTTTCTCCCACAAATTTGCCCGTCCTATAACTGCCCGGTGAATAACGTACTATAGTACGCGACTCCAGCCATAGCGATCCAATAAAAGTGCATTTACGATCCGAAATACTCCAGAAAACCGCTAAAAACGCTCAGATTTCAATTTTATGCTCATTCTTCAGTAAGGGAACTTAAAAGAATGCCAATTTGACCAAATTATATTTTCGATTTCTCCCACAAATTTGCCCGTCATATAACTGCCCGGCGAATAACGTACTATAGTACGCGACTCCAGCCATAGCGATCCAATAAATGTGCTTTTACGATCTGAAATACGCCAGAAAACCGCTACAAACATTCTGATTTCAATTTTATGCTCATTCTTCAGTAAGGGAACTTAAAAGAATGCCAATTTGATCAAATTATATTTTCGATTTCTCCCACAAATTTGCCCGTCATATAACTGCCCGGTGAATAACGTACTATAGTACGCGACTCCAGCCATAGCGATCCAATAAAAGTGCATTTACAATCCGAAATACTCCAGAAAACCGCTAAAAACGCTCAGATTTCAATTTTATGCTCATTCTTCAGTAAGGGAACTTAAAAGAATGCCAATTTGACCAAATTATATTTTCGATTTCTCCCACAAATTTGCCCGTCATATAACTGCCCGGTGAATAACGTACTATAGTACGCGACTCCAGCCATAGCGATCCAATAAAAGTGCATTTACAATCCGAAATTCGCCAGAAAACCGCTAAAAACGCTCTGATTTCAATTTTATGCTCATTCTTCAGTAAGGGAACTTAAAAGAATGCCAATTTGACCAAATTATATTTTCGATTTCTCCCACAAATTTGCCCGTCATATAACTGCCCGGTGAATAACGTACTATAGTACGCGACTCCAGCCATAGCGATCCAATAAATGTGCATTTACGATCCAAAATACTCCAGAAAACCGCTAAAAACGCTCGGATTTCAATTTTATGCGCATTCTTCAGTAAGGGAACTTAAAAGAATGCCAATTTGACCAAATTATATTTTCGGTTTCTCCCACAAATTTGCCCGTCATATAACTGCCCGGTGAATAACGTACTATAGTACGCGACTCCAGCCATAGCGATCCAATAAAAGTGCATTTACGATCCGAAATACTCCAGAAAACCGCTAAAAACGCTCAGATTTCAATTTTATGCTCATTCTTCAGTAAGGGAACTTAAAAGAATGCCAATTTGACCAAATTATATTTTCGATTTCTCCCACAAATTTGCCCGTCATATAACTGCCCGGTGAATAACGTACTATAGTACGCGACTCCAGCCATAGCGATCCAATAAAAGTGCATTTACAATCCGAAATTCGCCAGAAAACCGCTAAAAACGCTCTGATTTCAATTTTATGCTCATTCTTCAGTAAGGGAACTTAAAAGAATGCCAATTTGGGCAAATTATATTTTCGATTTCTCCCACAATTTAGCCCGTCATATAACTGCCCGGTGAATAACGTACTATAGTACGCGACTCCAGCCATAGCGATCCAATAAATGTGCTTTTACGATCTGAAATACGCCAGAAAACCGCTACAAACATTCTGATTTCAATTTTATGCTCATTCCTCAGTAAGGGAACTTAAAAGAATGCCAATTTGACCAAATTCTATTTTCGATTTCTCCCACAAATTTGCCCGTCATATAACTGCCCGGTGAATAACGTACTATAGTACGCGACTCCAGCCATAGCGATCCAATAAATGTGCTTTTACGATCTGAAATACGCCAGAAAACCGCTACAAACATACTGATTTCAATTTTATGCTCATTCTTCAGTAAGGGAACTTAAAAGAATGCCAATTTGACCAAATTCTATTTTCGATTTCTCCCACAAATTTGCCCGTCATATAACTGCCTGGTGAATAAACGTACTATAGTACGCGACTCCAGCCATAGCGATGCAATAAAAGTGCATTTGCGATCCGAAATACGCCAGAAAACCGCTAAAAACGCTCAGATTACAATTTTATGCTCATTCTTCAGTAAGGGAACTTAAAAGAATGCCTATTTGGGCAAATTATATTTTCGATTTCTCCCACAAATTTGCCCGTCATATAACTGCCCGGTGAATAACGTACTATAGTACGCGACTCTCGCAGCTATCATTAATAACTGTGCTTTTACGATCCGAAATACAACAGAGAACCGCTGAAAACGCTCTGATTTCAATTTTATTCTCATTCCTTAGTAATAGATCTGAAAAGAATGATAATTTGGAGAAATGTAATTATCGATTTCTCGCACAAATTTGTTCGTCGTAATTCGGCTTGGGGCTAAATACCCTGATATATTAGCGAATTCTGACCTGAAACTGTGAGCTTAAAACGCTGCAAGCTGGGCTCTGTGAAACATTTTAGGAAATCCTTCCCTCCAATATGTTAAAATATGTTTATTTAAGCAAATTCTGATAGCTAACTTAGTAAATGTATTTCAACTCAAATGTTGTGGAAATATACTGTTCGTCGGAGATTAATTTCCCATTGGAATGTGTGCATATTCTACATAGACTGTCTATATTTACCTATGTTATCCTGTAATACACTGTGTTTGAATTAGAATGCAAATGTCATTCATTCTTTACTCTCCGATTTTCTCTTCGCTCGATAGGCCGCCATTATTATCATATTTCCTGTACTATAGTACGTACTATAGCGGGTGATGCCCGCGTAATTTGGTTCACTTTCAGCGGGTATCACCCATAGGGGTTATGCGAATCGGGTGAACATGAAAGGTCAAACGAAAGAGAACATGGAAAGAATATCGTGGAAGGATGCATGAAGAAGAATCGTTATTATTGGAGGAAGACGAGCTTGATTCCCGGTCTCAAGGGGTGGATGACCTTATCTCAGACCAAGAAAATGGTGTCGTGAAATTAGACATTGGTAGTTTTGTTCTTTGCCACCGAAAGCTTTGTCATCTTCTTGAGCCATTTGTGAAATGCTACAAGAATTTCCTTTTTGTAACCAGGTAGGAAAGGAAGACATATATCATAACAACTTTACTCGTTTTTGGAAAGTATTACTAACCAAGTTCATACTTGCAAATAATGTGACCCTTTGGAAAGGATGTATCTGTAAGGAAATAAAATTAATGTACATGCATGCATGGTGTGAAGGTGCAAGCGGTAAACGGTCAAAATTCGTCAAGGTTCACGCAGGAAGACGGGATTTGGGGACTGGAAGACTCAGGAAATCGTGATGAGGCGATGATCGGGGGACTACAGGACGTGTGATATGATGACATGGGGACTCAGGGATGTGGAGATGCATTGTTATATTTTAGCATTTTCATGGAGTAGTAGGGAAAAGCAAGGATTGATAGACCAGACATTATTTGCTGGTGTGAAACACTCTGAAAAGAGGTTGTATTTTTTTTGCTTAAAACTAAAAAACTATTCATTCCTCCGTGAGTGAAATGATTTCATTTCATCCTATAGGGAACGTATCTGTTTACAAACATTGCTTTGTTATGCAAATGTCCCAACCACGGGAACAAAAGACCCTTTGTTTCGAGAGCAAGTGAGGCTCTGGTTATCACATTAATGACAATAGGTGATGTCAATGATATCTTCCCTATGACGAGTGCAGTTCATATGGTTTCAAGCTTTTGTCTTTTACTATTCTTAGCTGGAGAACATTTTTTAGTTTCAAGATGATTCATGCTGTCTGTGGACCCTTGATATTTTGTATTCTAGATTCTTTACATGAATAATCGTAACTATTACGAAATTCTCAAATCTGATTGTTTATCAACATCCATGGTTTCAGCACTAATAGGCCATTTGCAGCCTTCTCAAAATGTTTTTGGGGAGCAGGTTATAAGGAAAGTGGAGACGGTTTTGGTGCCAAAGGCACCCTAGCGAGTGTCCAAGGGGCGCAAGCTAGGCATGCTCCTCAAGAAAATTTTTGAAATTTAGACACTCACAGACGCAACTTGGTGCAATCTGGGGGATTTAAAGTGACAAAATTTCACATATGGAATTGATACTTGCATAGTGTCTGATAAGAAATACTACAATGTTAGTTTAAAAATAAACATATCACATGCAAGATGCAAAAAAATATTGCAGACACGAATTTGTACGTCAAACAAGCTTTCTTTCAAGCCTTTATATAATCTCCAGTGACTTTACTTTAGAGCTAAAATTTTGTTGTCTGTTTTGTCTTTCTTTCTCACCTCGTTGTAATAAAAATAAGACATTTTCTGACTGGAAGGAGACAGTCAAACTTTCTGAGGAGGTGGCCCATTGAGCCGTCAACCGGCCGGTTTTGAGAAGGCTGATTTGTATGCGTCATCAAGAGTGTGCTAGTTGCTTTTAAATCATTATTTTATCTTTTTCCAGAGCTAAAAACTAAGAAAAGTTGAGCAGATTAAGCTACAAACATTTTATCACCGTCATCTTCTTGTATTTTGCTATAGTTATGATTTATTGATAACGGGGCTTAGTGTCATACAATTTAGGGTGTAACCTTGCTTGAAATTTCAAATAGGCCTCGTGCTCAGCCTATTTTAAAATTGCCCGCCTGATTACTCCCTAAATTGTACTCCACTCAGTCATATTACAATTATTAATTAACCCATTGACTCGTGGGGGTTCATTGACGAGTAAAATCCTCTGGCGTTAGACAGAGTAAAATACTCTGGCGTTAGACAGAGTAAAAATTAATTCTAAGTATGGCTGGTTTAGGCCAGTTCAGGGTAGAAAGGGTTAATGGAACATTTAAACTAGTACCGTAAAAACTTGTGTATAAGCCACATCTTTTTGCCAAAAAAAAAAGAGTAGATATATTACGTTTTGTTCACCTTGTACAATGCGGGCAAATCCTGTAACTGGATGGGTACGAATGGTTTGAAAGTCAAAACAGAAAATGAGTGGTTCTTTGTTATATGCTCACATTGTTGTCAATAAAATAAAGGTGATTTCACATTGTTGTTTTGTGGAATATGGCAAAGAAATGCACAGAAATTCGTGCTGAATGTGCAGCACAATTATTTTTCTTTTTTAACCAATAATTTGTGCCTTGTGGTGTTGCCTTTGCCATAGTTGTTGTTGTTGCTTAAACTCCCTACTATCTCTCCACTGTGTGTGAGAAAATACCATGCTATTTGGGAGAACTCACAAGGCAAATGGCCGAAATTGTTGTCCTTCATTACTTGCATAGTGTGTTTGTTCATGGGGTTGTTAAGGTCTCGTTTAGTGACACGTTTTTCTTTCATCGATGGCTTCCATACATCTTTATAAACAGCTGATGTCCATGTTGTTTACTGATCGCAGTGAACAACATGACTCAGTCTAGACTTCCTTCTGTAAAGGATTGCGTGGTAACTTGGTAACTTTTATTAAGTTTGCACGTTTTGCATCATTCCAGGTCGTGCTTTATTTTCTCTCAAATTTCATTGTCTTTATTTCAACTTTGGGCTTAAATAACAATGAAGACAACTTTTGTCAGTCCCAAGAATTACAGAAATCAATACACTTGTGATAAGGTATATTAAGAGTTGCTTAACTTCTTAAGGTCGCTGCAAATACACAGCATTAGATTTTGGCAAGTTTATCACAAACAACTGGGAACAAACAAACAAACAACATTTTTGCCAGAGTGCTTTTTTCAAGATTTTATTTTATTTCTCAAATCATGCTTGACATTTTGGGGGTGCGGCTTATACATGAGTTTTTACGGTATTCAGGAGATCATAGGTTCAACCATTGTTATAAGCACAAGTTCACATTTTTTTCCGAGCACCCCACATAAATTTTGCCACATGCCTTGCTAAACTCTGTAACTATTTATATCTTTGCTCTAACTAGTTTTTCCTTTGTGGGTCTTTTGTGAGCTCATAATTTTTGAGAGAGATGTTGCCCTTGCAAATAGTGTCGTGGAAAATATATCTCATTAGTAGCACATTAATTTAGTAACAGCTGATATTTTTTTCAGGTGGCAGTCACAAAGGTTGAGTCTTGTGGTCCTGTTGACTTCCTTGTATCTCTCCATCAATAATCCAGGTAGATCAGAGGTTTTAAATAGCTTACCTGTAATTTTGATAAGTAGAAATGATGACTTTCCTCTTGACTGTGCATGTTAAATCAATGATTGATTTATTGGAAGGTTTATATGGGTATATGGTTACCGTAAGATTTTCATTCTTTTTGCAGTTTATTTGCTTGTAATTCCATTGGTGTACTGCACACTTTTACTTTCTTTTGCTGCAATAAGAACAATTGGATCAAACAGCTCAAAAAGCAGCATTGACTTGATACGAAAAAAATTCAAGAGAAAGAAAGGTGATTGTGTGAATCTGGTAAGTGAATTTGTTTTCCTATTATTGCCTGGAGGATATTTTTGTATTAATATACTTTATGGTGTTATGAGGATCAGAATTATTTTTAGTTTATCTGTCATGCAATTCCAGACTTTTCTAGAATTATCTAAGAATCTGTAGTATTCCAGAAATTTCTTTGATGTGACTCAGCAGTTTCTACAAATACTGTAGCACACCTTGTAATACACTATACACTGTAAATAGCAACAGAACTTTCTAGATGCTTAGAGTAAAAGTATAAAAGCAGGCTTGTAAATAATAGAAAAAATTCTTTTGCCCGAGGGCTTACCCTCGTGGCTGGCTGTGATTGATGGATGCGATAACTGTGATGAAGCTATTAATCAACTGCGATAAATATGGTGAAGCGATAACCTTTGACCTTTGCATATCCGGAGAGAAGAAAGAGACGATAGCTGAAAAGGGAAGAAGATAAACAGTCGAGAGTATATAATGAAGTCTTCCATAAACGTTTGTGTACACGGAAAATCAAGTGAGTGGAAATAATCCAGTGAATCAAGAAGGTCAAGAATTGTTGTTTACAGTCCGTGGAACATGGAGTTCGAATTTAATCAAGATGAATGCCTGAATGGTCATGAAAGACAGTAAGCCCGCTTTGCTTTACGCACTGCTTAACTTAATCTTTAACTGAAGTAATTATTGGTACAATGTAAAACTAATTAAATAATAGTGAAAAAGGGTAACTGCTTGTTGTCACACTTTTGTTGCATGCCTTATATCGTATTCGGGAGTTCTTTTCATTAAATTTTTTATGCCTTGTTTGCGGACATCTCTTGGTTATTCCTGCACGTAACAATGGAAAATGATTTCATTTAGCATTTTTGCATACTTGTCAATGAAATACACAGTACAGTGTAAATGAGTTTAATTCCTGGTGCAACTGCAAAAGCTTGGAACTGCTAATATTGTTTTTAAGGACATTATAAATGTTGATCTCATTTTGAAATTTTTTATTTGATGAAGATGGGTGCATTTCAATTAATTTTTTCGTTATGGTTGTTGGTGAGTCCCTCCTTGTTGGCTGGTTTGGTGCTTATGGGTTGTTAATGTGCTGTTTGATAATAGGCATTTTCATGTTTTGGAATTTGATTTCATTTTGTTTTCTGTTAATGTACAGTATCAGCTGGGAGACGTTAATGATCAGTGAGGTTTGCTATCAAGAAAAAAAAATGTTGTCCTAGATTTGACACCTCACTTGGTGTTAGTTTTATATGTGTGGGGTGCTGTTTTGGTACTTACAGTGTAATCTGTTCGAGAGATGTTGAGCAGTAATAGTTTGCACTACTTTTTTCCTAGGAACTTAAGCTTGCTGCTATCAAGCAATCCCAGGAGGACTTACGTGCTTACATCAACATGTACGACACTTCAAATTAATTTTGTTGTTATTCTCTCCATTGTTTCATTGTTTAACAGCACAGACAGGGGTCACAGAGAACAAAAATAACAGTTCATACATGTGTCATCAGTATAACAGTGCCATTTGTGTCCCTTAAACTCTTTTAAAAATGGCCAGGCATGTTTCTTTTCCTGTATGTTGGGGATTACACAAATACCACCTCTGTTCTGAATCCCATTTTGGACCCACCTCAAGAGCAAATGCTGCTCCTCAAGCAGGGACAAAAATAATCTACAAAAAGGAGGGTTGTTTAAAAAAGACGTTTTCCCACACACAGGACAACAAATCTAACCTCTTCACCTGCCACTCCATGTAGAGAAACAGGTGTCTTTAACATACATGTAATTATCCAAGTAAGCAGGTTGCTAGATAATCTTGGCCTCCCCAACTACCCTGCTTGGTTTTCAAGGTTGAAGGGTTTCATTCCCTAATAAGGGTTTAATCAGTGCATGTGAAAGGCGATCAAGTTGATTCCATTTTGAATAACGAGTGGAGGAAAGCAATACACCATAGGAATCACCTTTGGAGGGTGTTTGTGCGTGATCAAAGAGATATCAATGATGCGGTAAATGGTATATAAATCCCAAAGAAACCTACCGGTATGTACCTGATTGAGATGTAATTGCATTAAAAATTATTTTAGAAACATATCTTAAGAAATTAACCAGGATCCACGGCGGTTTTGGAACACATGTTGGCTGTTTCTTCATTCCAAGTATACTAACATATCTAATAACATTCTTCTTAAGGACATTGGTCACTGACTCCTTTAAAAACTTTTTGGACACCTGACCAATTCCAGCTGCTAGACCTGTGATATTCACGGCTTTGGTAGCCGTACTTGCAATTATCTTTTTTCAGCCATTGTTGCTAAAGGTTTGGTATGTATATAAATGCTAGTCCATGCCAAACAGCCGGGGGGCTGTCAGGGGCGGCAAGCTTTGGGACTCCGCCTTTTTTTGGGCTTTGGCATGACAGGCACATTACTTGTCATTGCCTTAGAATTGAGACAACCAGGCTGGCAATGGAGAGCAAATAAAATGCAGGCATGTGTCGGTGTACTCTTCCTGCCAGAGTTGCCTCTGCTGGCCCAGCACCCTGTGTGGCACGCTTTCCTGCCCGGACTTTGCACTGGTGCAGCATCTTGTGGAGGTACTTGCACTAGTTCTTGTGCACTAGCCATTTTTGAAAAAAGAAATGTTTGGTCTCAAATTCTGGGACTCCTCATGTGGCATGCCCTCTTTGGGTGGTGAGGGGGCAATCATGGTGTGGTTGGCGATGGTGAGCACGGCGCTGACAACCACCATAAGTCTCCCAAACTGAAGAGATGCCAAGCCTGCTGCGGAAGACAGCTCCTGCTGGATGATGTAATCACCTTGAAGGTCTTTGTGCCTCTTTGCAAGTGAGTTGGAGGAACCCTTAGACCAGGGGGTCAGTCACCAGACTGACAAGAGTGGACATGTACCGTTTGTGGTATTTTCCCACATCGCACTCGCACATCTTGTCAACTTTGTTGTGTCCTAGGTATGCACCCCAAGAATTTCTTTGGCACTGAAAGGACCACCAGCTGCTCCCATTTCAGTGCACCCTCAGGTCCAGCCAGACCTCTGCTTGTTGATGTGCACATGGGTGGCACGCCTAAGGGGTACCCGGTGTTCTCATGGGAATAAAAAAATTCTTTCAAAACTTCATCAATCTCTACCATTGTTGCAGCTGTTCAAAAAGAGGGAATAACTCTAACACAATGTGATATGGGTGCAGGAGGAAAAAGATGAGGTGGGAGTGTTTGTGTGCTCGTAGCCCAGCAAGGAGTTCTCTCATTTTGGCAGATCCCAGAGTGCCCACATAGTTTTCAACAATAATATTTCCTTGGAGTTTTTTGCTGTTGGGGTGTAAAACGAGAGTGACAATGTTTTTGCAGAAAGGCTTGGTGATGGTGGTGAACTGCTTGATGACAATCCAGATGGAAATTCCTATGTGTTCCACATTTAAGTCCAAGGAAACAAGTTCTGTTGCCCGCCCTTTTATGTCCCTCATGGCAGCAGTCGTCAAAAACCAGAAGGGTGTTGGTCCCTTTGAAGAAAAAAGAGAGCTCATCCTGCACCAAGGTGACTACAAACATCTGGTTGTCCTTCTCAGCAAAGCCGTTGTAGGTTTTCTTTGTGCACATATGTGGGGTAGACAAGGATGATGTAGTTGAAATTACCACAAAAAGGGGCTGCGGAGCAGGTCGAGAAGATATGCTGTCTTGCTGCTGTTAGTGGGGCCAACAAAGAATGCATTAGAAGGGATACCGCACAAGTCCATCAGTACTGGATTGCATCAAGCTGTCCGTTTAACAGATTCATGTGGGTGTCAGAGACCAATTAGTAAGTCCAAGGCCCAGAGCCTGTGGCCGAATACTGAAGCTCCAGCTGCATGCTGCCCTTGCTGTCCAGCAACTTTAACCCACTCCTGACATGAAAGAAAGTTTTCCAAACAGGCTGTACTTGTTGCCAGGTCAGTGTAAAATGAAGTGGTTGTGATTTCCGCTGACAGGCTCACATGGAAAAACCATGCCACCTCTTCCCACATGTCCACCACCTCCATTACCTGGCTGTACACCTTGTTGGGTACACCGTCTATGGCCACCCAGACCAATGTCCTCAAGGGTTGGCAAATGTTTCGGTGTCCTGCATGCCTGCTGTCCACTCATCCTTGAACAGGATCAGAAGGCCCTTGGCAATGAAAAGGTCCTGCACAGATGGGTTTGGTTGTAAAAGAACATCTTTCCACTCCGATAGGTGTTGGAAAGGTCCTTTGTGAGGGTGACACTCCAGACCTGGATCTCCATACAAATGCACACCTCAGTGCCCGCTGCACCATCAAAATAGCAAACAAATGAGGCTACCCCAAACGCTGAAAATGGAGACCCATTTATTTGTGAGCAAGCAGGCAATCATGCTGAAAGCAATAAAGAAATACTCAACAGGCTTGTAAGAGAGAAGGCCTCCTAGAGAACTGAGGAAAAATTGTTGTTAAAAGTGTTGCAAATGGTGTGGGAAAACTCCAAAAAGGGTTCTTTTTGTTCTGAAGTACGAAGGGTTGCTCTCCATGTTGTGGACATTAGTCCTTTTTATCTCATGGTTAATGTCCAGGTTCACACCAAAATCTATGCTTTCATCCCGGTCTTTTCCAGTCCACCCTTAATGACATTGGCCAAGTGCCTGGTGTAATGGCAAGATTCAAATGGGCATGTGCACTCCATGTTTAAGGGCAACTTCTACAATACATTTTCGAAGATTCTTTCCAAACTCTTCTTGCACTAGTTGTTGGGTCACCAACCCCTCCTCCAGCAAAGCTGCTGTGAAGATTGTTTAGTGCAGACAGAATTCAGTACACATAATGCTTTTGTCAGATCTGACAACTTTTGGACAACAAATGAGTCATACTGGTAACCAAAGCCTGCTTATCAATAACGTTTTGGTCAATATCTCTCCTTCCATTATCTTTGAACCTATGCCATCCATTTTCATCTGGATAAACACCATTTTGCCCCCTACCAGAGGCCCCAGTTGAGACCAGTGTGAAAGTGAATGTCAGCTCTTGGCAAAACCCCAAATTTGGTGCATAGTTTTTTGAAGGAGTCTTGGTCATATTTGTTGGTTAGCATGTCAAAAGTTGGCACTCGAGGAATGTCTGAAAGTTTTTTAACTCCACCCATCTCGTGGAGAATCCTCTCCGTCGTAAAGTACGTGTGAAACCCAAATATCGATACAATTTGTTCTGGAAAGCTCTTTTTAAGGAGAATATCTCAGCTGACACCGCATCATGTTGTCGCACACCACTAAGCATACAAATGTAGTTATGTGTATGCAGCTAAACGGCCATGTCTATAAGCTGCCTATATCTATAAGCTGTTGCTGTGTTTTCATCAATATACTGGTAATGGGAATTACCAAATTGTCAGGTTTGTTTTACTTTAAGATGCTACTATCATGATCTACTTCAGATCTTAAAAGTGTGATTGCTTAACATTTGACTGGCAAAATTTTGGGCTTTGATTTTTATCAAAAGGCTGTTTACTTTGAGTGTAAGTTTTGGATTTCATGGTCTGCATTACTTACATTCAAATCTGACTGGTTGGACCTAAGAGGGTTGGATCTAAGGAAAAGTGACGTCATTGACTCTCTAGCTTAAAATTTCAGAGTATAAATGTAGCATATTATAATTATATGCAAAACGTGAGTTTAAAAGTCTGAAAGCTCGAAACTCCTGTGCTGCAAATTCATTCAGCTGCGTACACACACTTTGCATTCTTAAACTATTGAGTCTTTGACGTCATTTTCTCCTCGATCTAACCCTCTCAAGACTTTAAGGTTAGAAATGGCAGACCATTAAATAGGAAAATTCCAGTTAAATAAACAGGTATCTTTTTTAGATCAAGGATTAAAACTTGGGTCACTTTCTGTTTAGTTGACATAGTTCTGAAATCTAAAGAAAAGTGAAAATTGATTTTTTTGTCATGGTGGCACTTTAATTGTAAAAATCTTGGTTGGTGTGTAGTAAATCTCGACATTTTCAAGCTTCTCTTTCAATTGTTTTGGTGGCCCTGAATGGAACGAAATCACTGGTACAGGAAGCCTTGGGTTTACGTCCAATAGCAGCTCTGGAGGGAAGCTGGGGTCTGCTGATTTGTTTAATGACACTGACCTTGAGAATAATCTGCTTCTGGGTTGCAGCCAGCCAGGCGTCACAGGCCGCTCTCTGTTTGGGTAGGGCCCATCATTTTGAAAACTGAGAGTTTGTTTGTTGTTTTTACTGGTGCAAGACAAAAAACTTGTCGCCCTTTGGGAGCCAATCAACAACTGGTGTGGTGCCCTTTGGTCGGTCTCCTACACTGTGGGCTAGAACAATGTTGTTAACATCAAAGGTGTCACTGAAAGCCTGTCGTTGAAGTCCCCGAGTGGCAGCCTGTCAGTTGGCCCAGGCCAGGAGTTTCCAGCAGTTCAAGGCCCTCTTTGACAACAGCACAGCCTGGTTCACCCTTGGTGTGTCCTGCACCAACGGCCTCTTTAAACTCACATCTGGCAAGAAGGTATGCCTCACTAACGGTCGCCTCTTCCTCCTTGGACTGGATGACAGCAAGGGAGGTGCTTGGCCTTATGTAGGCGACTACATGGATGACTGCCCTGTGGCCTTTTCAAAAAGGAAACTCCAGGTCCACCTTGACCAGCTGCTCTCCTCCAACAATTTGGTGGACAAAGCCCTGTCATCTCACCTTGCGATGGTCGGGTTTGGGTCCCTTGTGCACAAAACGATAACTAAGTCAAAGGTGTTGATCCTCGATTTGAATGGGGATTCCCTTGATAATCATGATGTACCGATACGAGGATGCCTTGACTGGCGATGGAGAAGACTGGCAGCCCATAAGACTGTCAGCCCATGGATTTTCCTGCTTTGGCACAGCCTGCTTTGTGACCCACTTCTCCTTGGACTAGCCCCATTTTTTGTGGAGGCGCCTTTCGAGCTCAGAAGTGCCTGGTGAGCTGTGATGGCCCTTCCTCTTTCCTTAAGTCTGTGATTCACAAATCTGGCACGTGGGGCCCAACATTCCATTCCGCACTCACATTCCATTCCAGTGTCAACATTCCATTCCTGCCACAAAATTCCTTTCTGTCATAAAAATGGTTGCTGTTATTCATCGTGGTGAAGTACAGTAATAATAAAGTATTCTCGTTTGTTTCACAATGTGGTCACTTGTGATGGAGATTGCGACGATTCGACTGCATACTGCTAGTCTTCATCAGGCGACGAGGTCGTCTGGTTATGCGTCAGTCACCTTTTAAGCAGGATGCAGGATCTTTTTAAGGAGGATACCAAAACAGCGAGGATCGAAATGCACCAATCACACGTGCTGAAAACCAACCAATTGCAGCGGAGCATCCTGCTTAAAAGGTGACACGTAACCAGGCGACCTCACTGCCTGAAGAAGACTCGCAGTATGGAGTCGAAATGTTGCGATCTACATCACAAGTGACCACATTGTGAGACAAACGAGAATACTTAATTATTAAATTCATTTCTGATCATAAAATTGGAGATAAGATAAAAAAAAAGCAAGTTGAGAGACCGGGTAGGCACCACTTATTGCTCATCTCTGAGAGTGCTTCTCTGCAAAACAAAACCTTAACATATAACAGCCCCAGCAGGCTTCCGCGTGCAACAGACATTGTCAGCGCAGCACAGTTGACAGAGCTGGGCCTCCAACTGAGGTCTGCGGCCACATGCGCAGCAGGGTTTTGGCAAGAAGTCAGGCAGGTGTCAGAGTTGGGCATGATGCATCCCACATATGTCCTACAGGCAGCTTTTCCCACACTGACTCTAGGAGCCAGACTTGTTGTCCCATGTGTGGGAAAATATATTTTTGCAACAACCCTTGTTTTTGTCACACATGTCCAATATACATGAACTGAGTTGGGTCGTCAATTGCTGTTTATGGCCTGACTCACCGGATGTCGGGTCGTGAAGTTTAAAAAGGAAGTAACTTTACTGCAAGAAGTTGAACTGCCTGGGGCAGCTTCAAATATCTCGATGGATCGTCATGATCCGATCAGGTCTCTCAGGTGGTGAGAGAAAGAAAAACTTCGATGAACAAAGGAGGCTGTTCTGCTCAAAGATGTTGTATGCTTCGTTCTCAAAGAGTAGAGACTAAAATATTGATATACGCATAGAAAATTATAAACATTGACCAGAACAGCATTCACAAATGTTGTGAATGTGTCCTTAATACCCTGACAACATGCTGTTCAAAAACAAATAATGACTGTCTGTAATAGCGCTCCGAAATGTTGAATGCTTCCTCAAAACATCCAAGTGTAGCAAAAATCACCGCAAGCTTCCTAAAAGCATCCGTTCGTTCGTTCAGGGCGTAGCGAAATTAATACGCAGACAACATGCTGTTCAGAAACAGAAATAATGATTGACTGTAATAGCGCTCTGAAATGTTGAATATTTTGTTCTTAAAGCGTAGCAAAATCCCCATGCGCTTCCTCAAAACATCCAAGTGTAGCAAAAAATGCTGCAAGCTTCCCAAAAGCATCCAAAAATGGTGTCACATGCTTTAGCGTTTTCAGTGCCCTCACCTTTACTGGGCCAAACTTTTTTAATAAATGCGGCTATGGGACTTTTCCCGTAGCCATTTACTCCGATTGTCAATTGGTTCCATTTTTGCCCAGTAAACATAGCTCAGGCAAGGCAGCATTATTGGGTTGTGCTTGTACATTCTAGGAGAAAAGAGGGCCTAAAGGAAAAAGTGGATTTTTATGCTTCTTCTTCCCATTGTGTAACAACTTTTTAAATAAACACATTTACCAATTCTTCAATTCCCAACGCGAAGTGAAACCATCAAAACACTTACTGTTTATTAAAGAACGACAACTCCTATGATATTGCGACGAGAAAGTAACTGCTAACACAGAAACGAAAATGCTGTGCAAATTCTTTCCCAACAACTCCATCCTTCACATAGAAGCAATGATATTTGCAAAATCGGAACTTCCTATCTGAGAACAAAATGACGATATATGTGATTATAGCAGCATTTTTAGTTGTTTTCAGCTTAACAAAGTCACCAGCACCAACCAACCATATCCCAATGACTTGTTCTATCTTTAATTTGGAAAGTCAGACTTAAAATTCTACTACCGTACTCTACTATATACGAATTCTAAGAGTTGCGTTGAAAAAACCCCTTCCACACCAGTACTCATTAAAACGCATATGCCCAAACTATGTACATGTACAAACAGCGGCCTGCATTTTCAACCCCATGTCCGGCCTCAAGAAATTATGCACTCATGTTGCAGAACATCTCCAAATAAACCGTAAACCAGCACTATTGCTACAAAAGCAAATAAAGAACTTTTGCTTACCTTATTGCCCAATATTAATCACCTAAACACGTCGAAGTCATTAACAGATTTAAACTTTTCATTAAAAACAGAATGCTAATCTGTTTGAAGAACACAGCATAACAATTAATTTCATGAGTTTTGCGTTCTTTAAATATCAGTATACCCCAAATGGCAACCTCGCATTGTCGCTGCTTCAGGGCCACATGTTTCATAAAAACCCCAATAAAGCATATACCGGTATTTTCTGGAAGCTTAGGAATTGTAGATTCTGATTATTAGTTGATTTAAGGCAAGAAATAAAAACCTTTCCTAAAATAGCCATCATTTTCCAAAAAGCATGCAGTTTCACAAATTGAGTTCATTTCCGGTGAGGGTTTAACCAGAAACTATGTTTTCTTCACACCTTGATCTAAAAAACGGTGTTGGGAATTTTGATTAATTGTCTGGTTTGTTTTTTTTCGCTGTTAAACTTTAAGTTTTTATAAAACACACAGCTGCTTTTCTTAAATACTCATTACTTTCGAAGGAGGCAACAAATAAAAACTCCCGAGCGGACACAGGTTTTTTTGCCACATTATTGCACAAGATTCTTGCCAAATTTCAGCGAAAAAGGATGAAAACTCGCGGTAACTGGAAGCATGCGTCTCATTCGGTGAAATTTGCATTTGAGTTTTGAGAAATAAAGCAATTTGTGGACATGAGCTTCTAATATTATTAGAGATAATTTATTCATAGAGTCGTTTTTCCTTTCAAACTTTGTCTAGAAGAAACTTTTTTTTTGCAAACTTTTTGTAATTAAAAAAACTCAATGAGGTGTACTTGGGAATATCAAAATGTAAAATGGCAAAATTATCAATTTTGGGGTATACTGATTCCTTACAACATCACTCCCAAGGGACCAAGCATGATCATAACAAACCTGCAACACAGTCTTCAGTAATTTGCGTTTCACCTTAGAGGCTACCGCTTTAATATTATGTGACGATCACAAACGAGTAACAAATACGAATAACGTATAACACAATTATTGTGTCCTGGTGGATTGACATCACCACCTCAAATGACGGCTCGTCACAAAGTAGACGGGTCGTCGCGACCTGTCAACATTCAGGCGGACTCAAAGCCTCCAGTAACTTCACATACACAATTTCTTCTAAGTCTCTCACCACCTGACATTTCCAACAGTCGGGTCGAATTTTCAAGTGATGGCCCGTTACGAACTGTATGGGTCGTCACAACCCGTCAACATTTTCAGTTGGCCTTATTGCCTCCACTATCTTCACATACACGATTTTTTCGACTCTTCAAGTGATGGCTCGTCCCGATCAGTCACATTTTCAGAAATTTCCTCAAACCTTCTTTCAAATAGCAACTTCCTGTTACTTTACTTCCGCAAACACCACGACCTGACTTCGGCTTGACGGTACCTCTTTACCAAAAAGTCGACCCGACTCCGTTTGTGTGTATTGGGCAACCCTCGTTTTTGTAGATCTTGTCCCTGGTTTTGGGGCTGCGTTTGTGCTCGGGGTGGGTCTGAAATGGAGTTCAGAGCAGCTGAGGTGGTATTTGTGTAATCCCCACTATACTACCTGCTACTCGATTTGGACCAGAGCAAAGTACCAAGGCAATATACGATTACACTATAGGTGGACAGAGATTGCCATACAGTTGCACACAGAGGAGATATGTGGATTTTATAGGCAATGACTTTTCTTATTTATTTAGTAAGTTGGTTTTTGTAACAAGGCCCATCTCAACTTAATAGTGAAAAATAACTCAAATAAATAAAGGTTTTACTAAAATAATACATTATTTAAAAGTGCAAAAATATGAGATGCATATATGACTAATATGACTCAACAATGTATTAGTTCAATATTATTGGCTTAAATATGTTTAAGAAAAGTGTCTCTGGCCTCACCTTATACAGCATTTGCCAGGCATTTTGAATCTTAACATTGAACAAATCACTTTGTGCATGTAATTTTGATAAATGTAATAACTGTTACAACATTTGTTACACTAATTATCAGGGGTGACAACTTTGTTTGCAGTTCTATTCAGATTCAGGCATTAGAGGAAAACTTATGTGAATTCCTGGAAGAATTTTATAGGTGGGTTTTGATTACAATAAAATGTATTTTAAATATTTATAGGCATGGTATTGTGGACAGTGAAATGGTCATTCTCGTTGCCCAACTATAATAAATCATTTACAAGATAGTAGGTTGTTGTGTGGATTTCAAACATGCAGAAAAAGAACAAAAAACGAATTACTCAGAATAATTTATTAATAGTTATTTTTATTGGTCTGACTGACTTGGTTTGCTTTTGAGTAGAGCCTACAGTTAATTTAGACTTCACTCTTTCTCTCTTTGCCATCCAACTGAATTCTTCCTATTTTGACCGCGCACGGTTGGCTCAGTTGGTTGAGCACGGGCTGTCACGCGGGAGGTTGTGAGTTCAACTTTGGCCGGACCAACACTCAGGGTCTTTAAATAACTGAGGAGAAAGTGCTGCCTTTTACATCTGCAAATGGTTAGACTCTCCTAAGTCTTCTTGCATAAGGACGATAAACCATAGGCCCCGTCTCACAACCTTTCAATGTTCATAATCCTGTGGGACGTAAAAGAACCGGCACACTTGTCGCAAAGAGTAGGGCATGTAGTTCCCGGTGTTGTGGTCTGTATTCTGTGATGTATCATGGTTGGGAGGGTAAATACAGATCTCCATTTAAACCAGCTATGCTGAACTGGTATTTCTGTATAAATAATGTATATAAATGAATAAATAAATTGACAAATTTCATGAAAGTGATTGTGGCTGGTTTGATAATAGTTGTTAATAGAGCAACATTTCAATTAAATCAAGTTTGGTCATTAGCCATTTAAGATGAACAACAAACTGGGGCCAAGATTTATGATGTCATTTTTTTTTTCTGACCTCTTACCTTAACTGTATTATGTATGTAACTTAACAACTGAATTTCAGAAAAGAATTCACTTCCCATAATTGTATCCCCTCATTCTTTTGTCATGTACATTTGAGGATTTAATGGCAATATAAATTCATATAATTAAACCTTCTGAACAATATTATGTTTATGTTTATTTTGAAACTATCAGGATATGCAGATGGGAAGAGACCTCACTTTCAAAGGCGTGAGTCATTCATAATAGATTATTTACTGTAAGTTATATTAATCAACAGTATATCCCTTTTTCCCATATTTGTTTGTGTTCCAAGGATTCTACTGCTGCTGATAATGATGATGATGATAAAAATCAAGGAAAATAGGAGCTGAGCGCAAGGGCTCTACTACATGTAATTGGGGAGTCTACGAATCAATGTAAAGCAGGTCAAATTAAATTAAAAGCTCCTAGTGCTGATTAGAGAACCAACAAACTCAACCCACTTACATCATCAAATCCTGGAATTGATTCCATGCCACATTAATGAATTGTTTGTATTCCTAATTATTGGTACCTGCAAACAAACAGACCCCTCCCCATTCCAATTCTCAAATTATACAAACATTAAATTGAATTTTTTTTACCTGAATTTTGTTCATTTTCTTCAGATTTCTCCTTCTTCTTCTGTCTGCAATTTTCCTGTTAGTTTTAATCTCTGGAAAATACCTAATTACTGTAGGAATTCTGGGAACCTTTCTTGGAAATGCGGATTTTAAAAAAGGTTTGTACAGTAGCCTCAATTAAAAATATTTGGTGTTACCACTCTAAGGGTTGACAAATCTAGTGGCTAGACATAATACAGCCTGATCAATTCCATTGTGTAGTGACATAGTAAACATCTTACAGATATTATATTCTTGTTTAAATCTATACGTTAAGTCAACATCATGTGCATTGCTAGCATGTGAGATTAAGCCTTGCTATCAATCCACAGTATTAATTTAACAAAGAAGGAACATGTTGGACCGTATGGAAAAATAGAATAGTGGTGGAGAAAAAGGAAGAACACTGTAGCTTTGTGAGCTGCCATAACACCAACATAATATTCATAGTTTTTTAAACATTAATTCAGTGGCTCATTTGCTGAGATAAAAGAACAAGGAAGATTTTATGGCAGTCATGGGTCTCAACATTTGCAGTTTGATGGCTTGTTTGAATTGGCAGTCCAATGAAGAATGAAGGTTTCAGTTTTCTGCCCATAATTTGTGGAAAAACGTTTGTTACTTTTCCTTAAAACCGGACCTTAATTTCCATCAGCTTAGCAAATTTACACACAGCTTCTAAATCTTACCCCAAGAATTCTGTAAAAGGTTACTGTGTTTCTATTCTCCCCTTTGAAAATGTCGCTATTAAGCAAATTCGTCCTTCTCATCTCTCTCTATTTATCTCTCTATTCATCTCTTACGCCATCTTTGTCTGCTGGACAGGTCTTTGTATTCTGCTTCTGGTTTACAATGACTTGTTTTTAGTTTTAAGACAGGTTTTAG
>NC_090885.1:47778188-47800688 GCF_036669925.1 Montipora capricornis
CCGAAGAATGGTTTGCGGAAAGGAGACGTTATAGTTTTACTTCCTACGGGATTTGGCAATAGTGTTATTTACAATCCCGAACATTCTAGAAAAAATGTATCGTTCCACTTCCACCGACTCGAAAACGTTTGTAGTTGTGGTAAGTCCTTTGGAATATATTCGGAAGCAACAAGTTCCAAAAAGAACAGAATAGAACTGCCACATTCGGGGAATCAGCCGAGCTTGACAATTCGACATCGTTTACGGGAGCGCTGAACAATGGTTTAGTGGCACACTCCTCACAAAATGATAGTTGAGTAGCTGCTGCTGGAAAGCTAGACATTTTCCTCATATTAGAGTGATAGTAGCATCTCTTATTGTCACCTCAAATAATCGATTTTAAATAAAGTTCATTGTACTGTTGATTGAGCCTTTTGATAACATGAAGTATTCGGCTTTTTCTCCGATTTTACCTTGAAATTCTTTGTTCCTTGATGGTTTGAACAGAGACACCGCACCAACTGTCAACTGTGGGATTTGCTTGAAATACCATTGATTGTATGGATAAAGTCTGACTTCGTAGACGTTCCAGGTAGAGCTCTATTTTGTTTCCGTCGCGTCTTTCCTTGAATCGCAACGTGCAGGTAATTTGCAGTAAAATCTGATTGGCTCACATTTATAGCGTCACTCTTGAAAGGTGGGCGGCAGAATGGACGGCAGACGACTCGTTAAGAAATTATATCAGGCGTACCTTTTCCGCTAGCCTGCGAGCAGGCTCTCTGTCTGCGGTATTCTACCCTCAACCCCAGTCCCTCGGAGGGCCTGTTCGCAGGCTACTTTTCCGCCTTGTCTAAAGAAAAGTACGCCTGATCGCAGGTTAGGCCACTCTCTGGTCGAAACATTTTCTTCTAGGCGTTGAATATTGTATTAAAAAACAAATAGAAAGTGTTTCAGCGTTGTCTGTACTCTTATCGACAACGATATTCATCATCCCGCTGAACCACGTGCGATGTGTGAAAATGCTCGAATTATTCAAAAGTTATGTGCACAAATTCTTTGCAGGTGGCCAAAAAAATTTGTCAACGATGTTGACAGCTTTTAAAGCTTTCAACTGTACTTTCTCAAAACTAACACTGTCGTGACAGCATGTTGATTAGGACGATATTCAAGCGTGCCATATCCCTGTGTTTTGCCCTCCTCGCGCCTCTCTCCCAGTTTGTGTCACTATAAATGCACATATTGGAAGAATTGCGACCGATCGAGACGGTGCTGCAAACGACAGGAGAAAGTACTTAATAGAGCGATAATAGAGAGAGCCAAAGGGCTGAATTAGGGAATTTTACAAAATGTTAAAAAAGAAAAAAAATATCTTATAATGATGATGTCAACAACTGAAAAACTAAAATATTTTCTAATTTAATAAAATAAACGATAATAATGAAATATATATATACGCTACCATATACAAATTTAAAACAGGGAAGAGGTTTTCTAAAGTATCGATGTGGTGTAGCTTTTGTTATAGAGAATTTCGTAGCTCGATTTTTACTGGCCCGTGGAAGGTTGATCTCGCTTTGTCTGAGATTGTGAGCGTAATAGTGTGTTAATGGAGGTGACGCTGTAATATCGAAAAATTTATCAGAAAAGTGTGTAAGGTGATCTGCTGTGGGTTTTACACATAAAGCCTCGGCTCCTATATCCTATCTTTGTGCCTGGCATAATAATTGAAATTCCTTTTCTAGAGACGGATAAGCTAATATTTATCATCTCGTGAGATGGTATGGTAATAGTGTGATATGGTGTCATCGATTAAAGTACGATTTCACACATGACGTATACTAAGTAAAATAGCGCTTTTGCAGAGACAATCTAGTTCTTTAAAATTAGAATCTTTTGCTGGCTGTCTTGACGACCTCATCGATGTGCGCGCTCCATGTTGTTATTGCTCGTAGTTATTGCCCTGGTAATTTGGCGCTTTCCACTTCTTCCAGTTCCTTGCTATCAATGACTACTGGTTCAAGACACACTGGCTACTTAGCTAGGGAAGTTCCAAGCTCATTGCATTTAACATCGCTGACTTTTACTCTCTTCGCAGTAGACTAATGCTTTACCTCATATAATGAACTGCATACCTCACTAGGCCCTCCTTTGGGAACAAACTCAGAGTAGTATTAATTGAAGTGCCCCTGTGATCAAAAAATCAATTCTTATTTTTCTTTGGATTTCAAAACTATGTTAACTAAGCACTAAGCGACCAAATTTTTAAGCCTTGATTTTAAAAAGGCACCTGCTTATTTTAACTGGAATTTTCCTATTAAATGGTCCGCCTAACTTTAAGATCTTGAGAGAGCTGGATCGAGGAGAAAATGACGCCAAGGGCTCACTAGTTTAAGAATGAAATTCGTCTAAAGCAAACACTCTTTCACAATCTGAAGAAAAAAAGAACGTGATTTTTTTTAATCACAGGGACACTTTAAGGTGGACAATTCAGTAACCTATGGTATCCCGTGGTCAAGCACTGTCCTCTAATGCAGCCATCTTGACATATTCTACAACAAACCTCTCTGCCATCTTTCAATACATGACTTGAGTGAAATCGTCTTCAAGTAGTTCCTCACGTCCATGACGCTTCTTTTCTGGCAAGGGAGTAACATCTACCATTTTCCAGAAAACATGCAAGTTTTGCTGGCGGTAAAAGTCATTTAGAACGGAGCATTTAACGTCCGCAAAACAGCAAGTTACACGTTGATGGGCTTGAGTACGTAAATCTCTCTTATTTCTTTCTTTGAAATTTCAGGGAATTGTGCCGCGTGTGATGTTTCCTTCTCTTCTGTATTAAAGAAACGGGTAAGTGGCTCGGGGCGGTGCTTGGTTTGTAGCTCAGTCTGTAGTGAATTGGACTATTGTGCGGGATCTCTGGGGTTGTCAGCTGCCATTGACGCCATACAGCTCTATAGCATTCTGCCTTCAGACATCTGTTGCTTCGAAGCGAGATTAAGAATGTGTTACAAGGAATGCATGCACTATACTATACTATTACGAACGACCGATAAGAATATAGCCATATCACCATTATAGCTGTCCCAATAAACATGTTTTTTTAAGAGAATGTATGGATATCATTTATTTCTAATTATTGGCATTACCCCCATATACGAGTTTCAATCGAGTGTCGTAAAACCAAAACCAAAGTAATTACTTTGGCCAATCAAAAAAAAACGGAGACAATCCGGTAAACCAATCAAAACTTGAAGTAATTACATGTAGCCGACACAAAGCGCGGGAAAATGTGCACGCGCGAGTCACGATTGGTTTTGGTTTCACTTCTGATTGGTTGAAAAAGTGGCGCGAAAACTTTGAACCAATCACTGAGCGAAGAAATCGTAAACCAAAGCAATTTGCTAATTACTTTCGACACTCAATTGAAAACTATACGATTGCTCTATACGATCATTAATTACGTTCTAGGAGGTACCGGTACTACCGTTTTCAATCAGATCATAATCAGTGCTAGTGCCTTTCAGTCCGGCAAAGCACACCAGTAAACTGATTGGCGGCAATCAGCTACTGAAGCAGCTACGACTGGGTAAAGAAAAGGGGCTCTTAGCGGGTGATGGTGGCAGCTCAGTAAACTGTCTTGCTCTGTTAAGGCAACTCGACCTTTCTAATAGGATCCCTATAATATACATAAACATTTCTAACACAATCTGCATTAATGATCCATGCAGGGCTTTGCATGCTATAGTCAGCTTTTCGTTTACTTGTAATGACAATTAAGCTATGACTTACCTGCTGTGATCGAATGATTATTCCCGTGCAAAAAATATTCCTTACTGACCCAATTCGAGACAAATGATGTTCGAAAGCGCTCTTTCTAATGACACTATAGAAACCAAACAAGACTGTTTCTTGACTCATTCTGCAAAACAATGATACTTGTTTATTAATTAATTCAACTGGGCTTCATTTAATCAGCTCCCCTCCGATGTCGTTTATCGAAACACCGGCGAACGTTAGACCCCCTTTTACGTCGACAAATGCACTTGTTCTGTGGTGTCGCATTTGTAGCCAGAGTGCATGCAGATGATACTTTGCTATCTGTTGCAGCAATACTGTCGTCATTGTGGAGACAGTTTTTGTTCTCGTTGCTGTTGCAAGCGTGTCAAGAGAGCAGTGTTTGGGGCAACAGGTAGGAAGTAATATATCATACTAAGCTTTTTGAGTATTACATTTGGGCGCATTTACCGGACACTAATTGCGACAAGCTACGTAACTTCAACCGTCACATCGCTATTGTGTGACAAGGCCAAACATGATACGGTAAAATCGGCCGTGTTCTCTTTTCGTTTCGTTTTCGTTTTTGGTCTTTTGCAACCAGCTGCGAACTTGATTGGAATTGTTGAAAAGGATAGGCAACGTTCACTGCCGTTTTCTTGGGAGGAATCTCTGAAAACGTGGAAATATTTTGGCTACGAATTACCTAAGCCGTTTCAAATGTAGCTAAGTGTTCTTTTGCGTAACGTTACCACTCACCAGGACCATTGTGACATACCTTGCCTCTAAAGGATCAAAATCGTTTTATTTCAAAGTGCAGAAAGTATACATTCGAGTTCTGCTGTTCGAGTACTTTAGTCTTTTCCCGTGATAGCGCCGTGGGAAACGTTTTGGCATTGAAAATTTTCTAGAAACTGACATTGCACTGCACTCGACGATGCCTTTGGCCGGGTGCGCAAGAAGGAAATCACTCCTCATATCGTGGATCCAGGTGAGAAGATCATCTAAAGGTCTTTTCCCCTGTTTCCCCATTCGGTACCGATTCCAGGCCATGTAGAGAACTAGAAAGCTTGGGTTTGTGGGGTACTGCGTGATACCCTGCTATTTCGGCCACGTAGTCTCTATGATTGATCCTGCAAAACATGGCACACTTCGTGACAGCACGCGCGCGCGCACGACCACGCCCTTTATCTTTAGCATAGCCTGCTTGCGGGCGGTAGATGCTGTTGTCGCCACGAAACACGTATCAGACGCCATATGGGGGGTGGGAAGAGCGGCGAGATTTTCTCTCCGCTATTTGCACTCCCCATTCCCCACCCCGTCGTTTTGTCAGCCTAGACCTATCCCACACTCATACAATATGGCGTCAGATACGTGTTTCGTGGTGACAACAACATCTATCGCTTGCAAGCAGGCTAACTTTAGCGAGATACGAATAACATGGAGGTCAAGACAAGCTGGTGTAATCTTTTGTGAAACACTTCGTTTCCGGTTGGTTTTCAAGCCATTTTTGCTGAAGTGAAAGATTAGGTGGTCAGTCATACCATGCGTCATCGTACACACCCGTATCGTAGCCTCACCCTTAACCACGGGCGGACAACCACGGGCGGGACTTAACCACGGGCGGACAACCCTAAGGATGCGAAAGCGCGTGACGTCACGTTATTTTGAGACAGTTGTAACGGCCGATTCAACTAATCGAGGAAAATGTTCCATAAAAACTTCAAATCGCGATGTTTCATTTCGAAAACTCATGTTATGGACAGCCAGATATCAAAAAGCGCAGATTTTCCTCAAGAGGGACAAAATTACAAATGTGCGCTTTTTGATTGGTAAATTTGATTCATCATCTGGCGATAACAAAAACCTGAGCGAAGCTTGGAAATCGAGCAGGATTTTGAGGTTGCAGAGCCGTGTAAATTTGATGATTTTTGGCACGATGCTAGTAAAATTATCGTCTTTCTACGCGTCTAAGGTTGGGAGGCGAGCGACCTTTCAAAGTGGGAGAAATTCGGCTAAATTCTGGAGGCACTCGGCCGTGAGCGGTCCCGGGAGCGGTCTTGGAAGTTGCACTCCTTGTTTATTTATATTGTATGTGACGACGCGTGGGTTCTGAAGAGGGAATCGAAGCGTCCCAAAAACCCATCAAATCACTCAGGACAACGCAGAAAGTTAGGTGAGTGAACTTTATTTATCTGGCTGTCCATAAAATGAGTTTTCGAAAAGAAACATCGCGATTTGAAGTTTTTATCGAATATTTTCCTCGATTAGTTGAATCGGCCGTTACAACTGTCTCGAAATAACGTGACGTCACGCGCTCTCGCATCCTTATCCTTAACTAATGTCTTGTGTCTAAATGTTATCGTTTTCCTGCTTTTGATGTCAACAGCGCCTGCAGCTTATGAAGAAACAGTACTAGTCTGTATGAGTTGTTATGGCTACCTTGTAAACAAAGCTGACGATATGAAGACAGATATCTGGTGACCTGACAACATTGAACTACTTGACAGCTGTTGATGATGCTAATCTTATCTCAAGTGCTGGCTAAACGTCAAGAGACAATAGATCACGTCTTAAGACGATTTGTTAAGGTCTGATATTTATCAGTACTTAACTGGGAACTCGAGGACATCATTGCCACGTTATCATTTTATGAAATACCAAGCTTGCTGCAGCTTTGGTCAAAGCCAACAGTTTTGCTCTGTATATTTCCCTTTATTCTCTTTCGAAGCAACGTGCCACAGTTCTACCGTGGTTTTTGATGCAGGACGTTCTTTCGTTCTGGCTACTCATACATGTTATGAAACTTGATAACACAGTCCAGTATTTTGTTTTCGTTACAGTCTCAGATGATGGGTTATATCTCATGATGTTCATGTCGTATTCCGAACCTCCACTGCAACTGAGGGGTTTTTGCTTTATTTTTTACTGGCTATTAATCTATTTTGGTAAAGCGTCTATCGACGTTGGGTTATCGGAAAGCTTGAGAGTTTTTTTACGAAAAGAAGGTAGCAAAGGAAAAGAACTGGATGTTATTGCAGGGTTTTGGTTGCAGCCAAGTGAGTCGCGTGTCGAGTCGTGAGTCAAGTCACACGGAGGCAATTGAAATCTCAACTTATCGTTTCAGGTCTTTCAGAGCAAGAGTTTATATATATGAAATGTAATAGTATGTTTAAGAGCTCAAGAAGGCGGTTTTCTTACTGTAGCTGCACTTAAATAATATTACTGCATGAGGCATAAAAGATACCAACAGAACGCCGATAAGGTTTCATGTTTTTCAAAAACATATTTTACGGTATTTTCGTCTCACATTCACTCCTTTTGTACGCCATCAAATATTTGTTCATTTCGCCATTACGACAAGTCTCTCTAGAGCTTGCAATATAGCATTTGGTTTCGTTATTATGCGACGACACCTCACCCAAGCGTCTCCGAGCTACTTTGTTTGATAATTTGTGGTTCAATTTGTTTTGGCCACTCCTCTACTGAGTTCGCAAGATGAGGCGAGAGTGCTGTTCAGCTGTGAGCGCTTTGCAAGCTACTTGTGTTAGCTATTGAGAGAAAGACAATTGGAAAAACTTTGTTTCAGAAAGCCCTCGAGCTTACCAATCACATGACACAGAAACTCCGTTTCCTCTCACGTGAATGGCACGCGAGTCTGTTCGGAGGCATAACAAACTCCCGGTACATACCACTTCCTTCAAATCGAGCGAATTCGCTCGAACGAGGAGACATTAAATTGCTCGTACCGTCACAACGTCAGGTTAGAGATCTCTCACCGACCTTTGTCAACCAAACCTTGTTGTTTACTGCCCCCCGGTGCAGCACCACATATTCTTTAGAAACCAACCCCTTCATTCGTGGTGCTTTTTCTTCTTTTGGAAGCTGTACAGCCGTTTAATATTTGTTTAATATTTGTAACTCTGAAGCCCAGGAGTCGCCATTATTTTAACCATTTAGTGTTTCTTTGCAGACGTACTGCAATACTCCCACATCAATATTTTCATTATTCGTGGTCAATTAACTTTGATGTCATCAGGCTGGTAAGCTTCACATGGACGATATTCTTGTTCTGAGAAACTCTCCGGTTTACTTTGTTTTAATACGGAAGCTGTAGCCTGCATCAATAAGTTATATTTATTTTACACCTCGAAAGAGTTTACATCGCTTTACTTGGAGACAGCAAGCTTTGTGTTTGTATGTAAGGCTTTCGATTTGAAAAATGAGGTCTTATTGATTAGGGCGTTTTTATACTCTTCAGGTGTGGCCAAGCAAATATCTTTGACGGCTTTTTATATTTGACCTCTTGTTCACTCAGTCACGAGCGTGAAATTAAACAACTGCAAACATAAAGGGGGTCGACAGTCAAGGGGGTCGGATACGGATATTCGAAGTGTCAGGACGAATCGCGGGCTCACCATTAATTTATTTACAAAAGATGGCCACCCGAGAAGTCGGAAATAAATTACGAAAGAAGAGCCAGTATCGAAAGGTCCGCAAGCGGTGCCAACGCGATGAGTCTGAGCGGAGTTCGTCGGTGAAAAAGAGAAAGAGAATGGAGCCAGATTATGTGGAGAAATGGGATGCTGCCGCTCTAAAGGTAACATTTTAACGACACAGGGATGTGCTAAAAGGTATCAACGATCTTTCGCGGGCTTTTAAGGACACCAAAATCAAGGTTCTCTTGACAAGAACCGTATAGAGTTATTTAGTCATGAATGCCTCTTTGGCATAAGGCTTGAAGTTGTTTTATTGCGATAGTGAAAACATCGATCAGAGAAATGACCTCAAGGTCCAAAGAAATCAGTGTGTCCTAAATCGTTAAGCTCCAATAAACATGATGAGAACACAATCACACTTCGATGATTCGCGTGACACGTCTGAGATCACAACGATGCTTCAACTACAATAGAAGTCTTCAGAAAAACGCGTGTATTAGTTACTTTCAGCTGAATGAGCTGTAGCTATTTGTAGCCCAGGCGAATGAATGTATATTTCTTTTATTTTAGAATTAGAGTTTGAGTTTTTGATTCATAAGGAAAAAAAATCAAATTACAGTCTTACTTGAAATCAAACTCGCCGCACGCTGTTTGTAAGCTTGATAAACACGGCAAACTATTGAAGGCGTCAAAAGACATAATTTGCCACGTTCCCATACGGAACGTTTCAGGCGCTCTTTCGTTTATGCCATGGGTTGCGCATAAATCATTTCCTGAAGTTTTAAAGTAGTCGACTTTAATTTATTGTGAGATATTTGTATATATTTTAGCATTACTATATGAGGTATTTATATGCATATATTGTAATTAGCTTTATATTTTAACTTATGTTATTTGTAAAATACGCAATTCAGTTTTACGACTGCAAAGTATTTACACAATAAACGATCTACCTATCTGACCGTTTGTGATGCCAGCATGTAACCCTGAAGGGACGCTTGATCATTATCCCCGAAAACTGAAAGCGAACTGTTTTTGTTTTTATTCAACTGGAAATTCGAGCTTGATTTCGGCCCTGAGGCGGGTTTGTGCGTTATTAACAAATATAATAATTGTTTCCTTGATATTGTCATTCGTGTTCTAGCCTACAATTTGAATTAATCTTCTGTCCTCAGGGAATGAATAGTTTGGACATCTTGTCTATTGTAAGATGCAACAGTTGACCTTTAATATTGTATTGAAACAGAAGCAAGGTTTGCCTTCCATTTGATATCTGTTGACATATTTTCCGGACTCGGCGTCTTGGACAACAATGTAGTGGCATTTCGTTTTCCAGAACGATTGAATTTAATACCATATTTGTGGTATTGACATCCAAATGGTGTCGCGGTTTTAACAAGAAAAATCACTATGTGTTGAGTTCATTTTTGTCACACTTCAAAGCATAGCCTTTGATCTGTTCGGCACGCGACAAGTAAACTTTCGATTTGCTTTTGACCTTTCGACACGTTTGACAAGTGATTGTGTGACAAGCGCCAAGATTTCACCGGTTATTGTTTTCAGTGACGCAGGATTGACTAGCTTTCATTTACAGTAGTCACTTCCTGCCTCACCCAATTTTGTGCCAAAGTAAACATCCATTCCAAACCTGATCGAAGTTTCTCAGACGGGGTTATTTATTCATTTTGACACCAGTGGATTATGGACAACTTCTTGGCACACTGTAAAGGAGTGAAACGGCCCGTTGAGGAGGTACACAACACTGTTCCGTAATTATGCTTGACTGAAGCTGTCTTCCATATGATTGTTTCCTGATCAAAAGGCATTGTGTCTGTCCTCTCTTGTTGAGGTTTATCTTCTGTTTGGTCTAGTTCAAAAGTTTCTTTACGCATTTTAACCAATGTCAATTCAGATGTGCCCCCTGTCCTTGTGATTTATTAATTGTATTTTTAACTGACTTTTCCCAGGAAGCACTTGCTGTTTACATTTTTGCATTGTTTTTCATTTTTGCTGATTAAAATAATTATGGGAAAATATGGATGAGAAAAAATTGAAAAGGAGATGAAAAGTACAGTCGACTGAGAAGCTGATATACATATATATATATATATTAAATTATAAATACATTTAAGGCATGCATAAGAAACTCAAGTGCAGCATACTGTAAATATGGAAGTCCTATAATTTATATCTTTGTCCCTCTTATTGTAAATATTAGTAAGGAGCTTGCTTTTAGTGAGGTGAATTTCTAAGATGAACATTAAAAATGTAAGGATTAATGGCATACATAATTTACAATCTTGAAGTGGGCTTAACACAGCAAAGCAAATAACACAACGTTGTGCAATACAACGCAAGGTCTTTTTATGACTCTCTGTTTGAACACATTCATTCATAATTTTCATTTAGCTTTTATATTTGTAATTGCCCACTTACAAGATATTAAAATTCAGTCCTAAACAAAAGCCATCATCTCACTCTTTGAGGAATAAATATAAGGATTTGAATGACTTTATTCCCCAGAGCCTCAAGGTGATGCCTTTTGTTTAGGACTTGATTTTAATATATTGAAATTGGGCTAATAATAATTGCCCCATACTGCACATACATGTAGGAGACATGACTGAATGGCTTTAAGAGCATACAATGGGGTGATCTGTTTCACGGTAATTTATATCAACCCTAACTGCTGGTACCGTTTCTGTTCAATACATATTTTAACAAATAATCGTGTGATAAACAATATTAAATCTTGGTCAAAACTACATGTAGGTTTCTTGTTGAATAATGATATGTTATTAAGGGGGGGTCCTTCTGACAATGTATACTTCCATCAGCCATTTCTCAGGTTCTGGAATAGCAATAGACAACCCGCATTTGTGGTTTATTGGTGAACACTCTTAGTTAATAGACGTTGACCATATTAATTTTGGTACAGTTACATGACCAGTGACAACAGAAAACACGGCAAAACTACCACAGGATACATTTTGAACAAATAAAATTCACATGATCAGATGCAGAGCTTCATTATTGTAAATGCTACTTATGGCTTTGTTGAAATTTTGAATTTTATCGAATATGTGAATTTTAGGGGTTGATGTGTTCAAAAACCACAATTAATTTTTACTCAGATGAGGCTTGGCACTAGGTATGCATGGGCATTCTTGCATATCAGCTCAAATTCAGTGATTCCACCATTCAGATTTTTGCTCTTCATGACCTGTAACTTGCAGTTTCGTTGACATTTCTTGCATTCTTGCGTCTCGAAAACCTCTCCTAAAAAGTCAGTACTAGTAAACTCAAACTTGGAGTCGACAACTTGCATAATTTGTGTTAATAGTTGCCTGATTAATCCATTAAATGACCCCTGGGGGCTCCCCATTGACAAGTAAAATACCAAGTATGGCCGGTTCAGGGGTGAAATGGTTAAAGTTGTGTCCATGTCTTCTCAAAGTGTTTTGCAGCTGAACACTCGTGACTTTGTGCGACAACGCATCAGGTTGATTTTCATCCTGTCCAGCCAGAGCCGGTAAGGCGGCTTACTGCTAATTTATGATTTCAGAGAAAGCAGTACTGGTATTTTTTTCCGCGTTAGCTGTACGTGTATTTCTCAAACTTACTATTTTATTAAACAGCCATTGTACCCACTGACTGACACTTTGCATGTTCGTCTGGCCATTGCCTCTACAATGCAAACAAAGTTGATAGCGCCTTCAAACTACACCTCAGCATAATGTTTAAATCTCAGAAAGACATAATATCCCTTACAAGAACATAAACAAAGGATCATAGATAAATTTTCGTCTCTTAATCAGCTTTTCAGAGAGTTACAATATTTCATGTTTCCTGCCACTTTGGCATTCGGTTGGCTCAGGTGCCACTTGTCCTGTGAGAAGACCACTGACAATTCCCTGGCAGAATTTCATTCCTACAATAGCAACAAGCTTGCATTAGTTAAGAAGGAACCCCCTCAAATTAGGAAATATGTTAGACCATTTTACAATTCTGACTGCTCAGTCACCAGGCCTTTGAGAAAAAGCAAGGCTGGAGTTGACCTTGTTACTGGGTTGCCAGTATGGCAATCCCAGTCGGAAAAAGGGTGGCATTTGTTGGGTGTTTTTCTTTTTTTTTTAATTTTTTTTCTGTGTCGGTAAAAGTCTTGCCTGTCACTCCCCTGCTAAGTGGTGTCTTTGTTCTGCGCGTATTTTCTTAGGATCGAGAGGGTAGTGGGAAATGTGTAAATTTCTCTGATGGACACAGTAGAATGATTAACTTGGCCGGCAATGGCGTTGAAAGTCATGTAACGCGAATGGCGTTTGAGTGGATCTTTGAACAAAATATACTCTTATGAAGCTCAATAATGCCAAGTCAATTGGATACTGAACAAGACAAGTGGTGGAATCTTTAAAGATTTAAATTACGTTTGCCTGTAAGTGAATTTGTTAATTTCCAGCCTGCCTTACGGTCAGTAACCTTGGATGCATCGATCTTGAGGCAAAAGTAGTCAGATTTCGCTTTACGTATCATAGAATTTACTTATTCCTGGCAGATTGATAAAGTATCCAGTGGTTGTGCGAGCCGTATTTAATAGCATGTTTTCTTATGGTAATCTCGTTCTTTCATCATTTTCTTTATATCAAAAGTGAGCCATGGTACTGATGATTGTCTCACACGCGTATGTCTTATAGGGGCATGGTGATCTAAAATTGCATTAAAATCAGACTTCCATGCTTGCCAAGCTAAGTTAGGGTCACCAAAACATTCAACATTTTGCCACGAAACTCCATTAAGGTCATTAATAAAATCCACTTCGACAAAATGTTTGAAATTTCAAACCTCTTTAATAGTGGGTCTAGTTTTGGGTTCAGCAAACTTGCGGTCCGCATAAATTAGACCGTGATCTGAAATCCCTAGATGAATAACACCAGAGGTTGCCTTGCAATAATCATGACAACTATTAGAGAAAATTTGGATGTTAAAGAATGTAATAGCGCCACATACATACATCGCAGAGGGAAAAGCACTCAATATGCCAAACAGTAGTTTTTATTCAAAAGTAGTGAACTGACTGCTGGATCACGCGGACCTTGTGTATTTAGAAAAACCAATAGCCTGTTCAAGTGGAAAATGTTTTGCTACAAGTATGAAACTACATGTACTAAAAGATTGTCACATGGCAAAACATTTTTCCATTTCAACACCTCTTTTTGGTTGGTTCTATCGAAGCCATTTTAAGACATAAATAAGTACCCTGCATGAGAAGAAAAATGCTCTTTACTATTTTCAAATATCTCTTTTTGTTCCAGAGATATTCAAGTTTTTAAAATAATGCAAATTAGCCAAGTGATGATGCCATACACTCAACCAAATTTTGATCAAATATGATGAAAAAGGATATCTCAGCCAATTTCCATCAGAAATGTTTGACTCTTTGCAGTAAGATTCTACTAAATGTGGTCCACAATTTTATACTTATTGTTTATCAGGAATTGGATGATTCTGCGATTCAGGAGAAGATAGATCATGAGGTGCATATAAGAGATGGGATTATGAAGTTATTGGCAGCCTGCCATGAAGAGGTACAAGCTCTTGAGACCTCCAAGAATCTTCTGACAATCAATGCACGCATTCTGGCATTGATGGGTTTGCTACAAAGACACAGAGCAAAGTCAGTGATGAGGCGGAAAGGATCAAGGTATTGATTAAAAAGAGTTTTTATTGTCAACTCTCTAATGAGCTGGCAGTCTATTACCACACAGACATACATTGTACCCTCTGACTGGGATTATTTTAGACCACCTTCCTGCTAGAAACAAGACAAAACAAAACAACATTTTGCAAGTTAGGGGTGCAGGGATGGCGCAGTGGTGAGAGCACTCGCATCCCACCAATGTGGCCTGGGTTCGATTCCCAGACTCTGCGTCCTATGTGGGTTGAGTGTGTTGGTTCTCTACTCTGCATCAAGAGGTTTTCTCCAGGTGCTCTGGTTTGGCCTCTCCTTAAGAACCAACATTTGATTTGATTTGCATGATTTGCGTTAATTGTTAATTTCAGTTTACAGTGTCTCCAATTAGTGCCCCAGCGCTAGAACGACTAGACACTTAAATAAAGTTCCTTTGTTACTTTAAAAAGTGCACTTTTTTGTTTGGCTATTGATAGTGTATTCCTATATAACCAATGAAAAATTGTATTTCAGAGTATCCGTACATGTAATTCCCAAGATGTTAGTAACACTTAGTATGTACATAATGTAATTCAGGGTTGTCATGAAAAGCTGGTAGGTGGCAGGACCAGACCATTTTGCGCCGGCTACTTTGTGCACCAGAAATTTTGTAATATTGAGATTTGCCATTTAAAGAAATTTAAATTTTTTGAACTCTGAGGCTTATTTTAGTGATCATTTTCTTGTGGTTTTTTGATTTGATGGAAGAAGGAAACAACTAGCAACCTGTATACTAAAAAAGTAGTGTGCAAAAACTTTCAGTAGTGTTGACAGCTAACTTGCAAAATATGAATGCATGACCGTCACGAAGCCCGAAACCATCGCAATTCACACGTGCGTTGATACTTCGAAGATGGATGGTCGACGAAAAAAGCGATCTCTTGATGATTACCGTACTTCTCAAGTCAATTGAAGAAGACAAAATCTAGCAAAAAAGTGAGCAACCAAGGTGAGGGGCAGTTTCGGTTCTCAGAAAGTGTGTAGTACCACAGATTCATTTATTTATGTACAATGGCAAATTATCACCGTTCCACTGCACACTTTCAGAGGATTGGAGAAGGAACTATAATTATTTTACCTTGCAGAAACTGTTGTGTCCATTTTATTCTTAAGATTTCAAAAGCAGGAAGATTCTCCTTTGCTGTAAACAATTTTGCACCACTAGATAATTAACTTCTCTTAGAAAGATGTTCTCTCTAGTTCGGGACGAGGTAAATTTCCTTTTTAATTGCTTTTTTCTTTAATCACAGAATAGAACAGGTGTAATTTACATTATTGAACAGAGACATGCCAACAATTTCGAAGACAAATCTCTTTCTTTTGTTTACGATTTCAACAGAGATGCGAACAAAGACTTTAGTTCTGTGACTGAAAATTTCGTTACACAAGGCCGTCAAAGTTTTGCTGCCAAAATTGTTTTGGGGGATTTCATGGTGTTAGAAATTGTACACAAATACTGTTGAAATAAAATACCTGCCATTAAGTTTTCTTATTAAACTTTATGGACTTTTTGCTGTACTTGTTATTTAAGTCCCTGTGGCCAGTCTTAATTACGTAAAGATAAAGGCAAAAGGTTCTTTAATTTCGGAAAGGCGGGTGATTTCCAGGCCCCAGCTGTTCAAACAGTGAATAGCAGTATCTGCCGGATGATTCACTTTTTATTAAATTTGCAACCTTGGTTAATGCATTTCTTATGCTCTGATTGTTTCACTCAATCTCGGTTATCAACGCATACAAAAATTATATCTTAGTTTGACCTTGCATGTATATATATGGCAAACGATTCCCAAATTCCCACTATGGCAAAAATAACCCGCCCACTCCCAGAGCCATTCAGATCGCAGGATTTGCAGAATTCCACTCGCTTGCGCATTGAGAACAAATAATTTCAAGTATTTTCTGTTTCAATGTTAACCCTTTCACGTCCAAACCGGCCAGACTACATGTAGTTTACTAATGCCAGACGATTTTACTCATCAATTGGGGACCCCTGGGAGTCAATGGGTTAACCCTTTTATGTCCAAACTGGCCTAAACTGGCCAGACTTAGTATTTTACTCTGTCTAACGCCAGAGGATTCAATGGGGAACCCCTGGGAGTCAATGGGTTAATAGTGAGTTAATGTTTGGTGAACAATGGATGAAGAATCACTAAATTCAGGGTGTGGCTTATCTTTGCGTGTTTACGGTTGATGTGATTTTATTTAGTAATTGTCATTTGTCTTATAATCTCAGTTCATCAGCATTTCCAGTGGATTCAGATGATGATGATGATGCTCCATGCAAGGCGCAACTTTCGCTCTCAGGTAATTCATTTGGAATCAGTTTATGACGTTGGAAAACAATATTATTAACTATTATAAGCTGCTCTGAAGAGAAATTTGCAGGGGATTCAATCAAATCTGAAGTTGGAGGCTGGTTTGAGTAGATTAACCGACTCTTGTCATCGTGAAAATGAATTTTAATCTTAGGTTTCAAAGAATCTTTCTTTCTTCAGTTTAGAGGGGAAAGTATCCAAAGTCCATTGGTGCTTTTTTTTCGGATGTTGGTACTCATTTGAAACCACTGAATTTAGCAGACATTAGGGAATAGGCTGAGGTGCATCACTCTCTCCCATAAACTGTGGGCAAAAAATATAAAAGTGCAAACAATTATTACTGTACACTGTATTGTTGCCCCCGAAAGCCATATACTTTAATTTTGACAATTTTCCATGTGTCTGTAACAGTATAACTCCAACAATAACTTGTAATACATGTAATAATTAACAACTTATGATAATTAAACCTTTTAATTGAAGAACTGTAGAATCTGTCAAAATGTTTTATTATTGTCAATGGTAATCACATGTCAATTTAAGGTGTGTTTGATACATGTATGTACATGTAGATGACCAAGTGTAATGAAGACTGGAGCACAGGAAATGCATCTAAGCACATACCTCACTAATGCATTCACACCTATATGTAAAGTGCCCCCAATTGACAAGTAAAATCATCTGGCATTAGTCTCACTCTCAGGTGAGGAGGGTTAAGTCCAAGTAAGAATGATTGGGTCTGGAGTAGTCACAGTGCAGAAATAGTAATTTCTAGAGCTACCAAAGTTGACTATTAATATCCCTGTTCTGGTGCCAGACATGTCACTCTGTATGTATTTTAAGAAGTCCAGCATTCAGGAGATGTCATGCAGTACCCATACACTCTCTGTTCTTTTTTTCTCTGTCTGATTAGTACCACTCAGTGTTGTCACTAATTGCGATGATGCATGAAAACTTGTTTTTTACTTTAGATATCCGTGTCCCGTTAATGTGGACCCAAGATGATCACAATAAAACCAAAACAGGTAAAATGCAGGGCCAAAGAATTTAATTGTTGATGGGCTATTGTCCTCTTTAAAAAATGTATTCAAGTAATAACAAGTGTCAACTGTGTGTAGCACTGGGGCACTATGTAATTGGAGACATCAAATCAAATCCAATCAAATCCAATCAAATCCATTCAGATCAAGGGGGCGGGGGAGGGGGGGGGGGGAGGGGGGGGGGTGAAGGGGGTACTGCCATATGGGCTATATAGGTATGTGCCACTGTGAAGGGTATGGTTTTCAAGCAGTTTACTCTAGCATAGGGTATATAAATCAGAGTGTTTGGGTCTAGAATAGGGTTCTTTCATTTTTCACGAAACTGACCAGTTGATTGAAGATTTTATCTTAAGACTAAGGAAACCAGGAATTGCTACTCAAAAATATATCATTACAACAATGAAATCGGCAAGTTTAAATTTTCACGACTCAAAAACACTACTGGATATTACTAACTGTCAAAAATCGGGATTCAGAGGGAAATCGGTGGTATTTGTACTGGTTAAAATTAAACAATTTATTGTCCCAAAGCACACTGAAGTGTATGCATAGACCTGACAGTCTATCACCTCGCATTCTGAAGGAATGTGCGAGTGTTTTGTCATCACCTCTGTGTTTTTTCTTTAACAAATCATTTTCAACAGGCAAACTGCCACATCTCTGGAAACTCGCTAATATCACACCTTTGTTCAAAAAAGGCAGTAAGACTGACAGGAATAATTATCGCCAGATCTCATTAACATCAGTAGTGTGCAAGATTGCGGAGAAAATCGTTAAGTCTCGAGTGATGGATTTTTGGCAAAACATAAATATTTTTAACCCGAACCAGTTCGCTTACATGGAGGGTCGATCAACGCTTTCGGAGATTCTTTCTTGTTACGATGATTGGGCGAAATCACGTAACAATAGAAAGCCAACCGACATTGCCTTTTTGGATTTTTCCAAGGCGTTCGACAGTGTACCGCATGAGCGTCTTCTTTTCAAGCTCAAGCGTCATGGTATCGACGGCAGCGCTCTCCAGTGGTTTCGAAATTTTTTAATTGGCCGGATGCAACGCGTCGTCATACGCGGTACTTGCTCGTCCTGGTCTCCAGTTTTATCAGGTGTACCCCAAGGAACAATCCTAGGACCTGTTTTATTCATCTTATATGTAAATGACATTTCATCGGGAATTTTATCAACGGTTAAACTGTATGCGGATGATACCAAGGTTTATAGAGAGATCTCTGACATAGCTAGAGACACAGTCATTCTTCAGTCCGACTTATTCCACCTTAAGAGTTGGTCTGAGACCTGGCAGTTAAACTTCAACGCGAACAAATGTGAAATTATGCGAGTGACACATAATCGTGATAAATCTGTTCCAAATTACTCCCTCGTACCGCGTGGAGAACGTCTCAGCTCAGTGAGTACTGTAAAAGACCTCGGCATCACAATCTCCCATGATCTCTCGTGGACTTTACACGTTGTCGAGGTGGTCAATAAGGCCAATAAAGTTCTCGGTCTAATCAAGCGAACAATCGGTTCTGTAAACAAAGAAATCTTTTCCACAATGTATAAGGCTCTTGTGAGACCAATCCTCGAGTACGCTTCCCCTGCATGGTGCCCTTACTTGGTTAAGAATATTGTTCTCTTAGAAAAAGTTCAGAGAAGAGCTTCTCGATTGGCCTTGGGCCAGCGAAGGGGAGAGATGTCATATGAAGATCGCTGTAAACTGTTGCGTTGGTCGCAGTTGACTGACAGAAGACTATATTTTTCTTTGATTGAATGCTATAAACTTGTATTTGGATTGAATAGTCTTTGTTTTCGTGACTTTTTTGAGTTCGCTTCAAAACGTACCAGGTCCAATCATAACTACAAACTACAAGTTAAATCGGCGAACTGTAATTGTTATAAATATTCATTCTTCGTTAAAATTATTCGCGAATGGAATGACCTGCCTGCCAATGTTGTTGAGGTAGGAAATTTGAGACGTTTTAAAATAGCTCTTAAATCATACATGTGTATTTCTTAGGTTCCACTTATAAACATATATTTTTGATTTTTATTTTGGAAGTTTATTTACATAGGGTTAACCTCTTAAACTTCCTTTTTAGGGTATTACTTGTATTTATTTGTTTATGATACCTTAAATAAAGTATATGTATGTAAGTGAACATTTATTTTCAAATTCAAATCAGCCATCAGTTTCCCTTTAAGTTGACAATTAATTGATTTGCAAATTTCTGTCATCTTAAACATCTTTTCAGTTTGAAATACATGTAGCTTATGTAGTAAAACTTAAAAAGGAGGATTGCTGTTATTTATAATTGAATGCTGTTATATTTTCAGAGCAACATCTTTACTATGTGTTTTGCTTATTAAAACTGGATGGGCAAGTATTAGACACTGCTCTTGTCGAGACTGATGAGTCAGAGACTGACATTTCTTTTGACAGTGTTATTGTCTTGTAAGTACAATTTGTGTAAACCAGGCAAGTTACTACATGTACTCTACATGTATCTCTCTCAGACAGCAGCAATCTTAATAATCATTTGATTTTTGGGGCCAGACGATCATCAAAACATTCAGTCATGGCAAGGTGGTTTTAACATGCACTACACATGGAATTTGACATGAAAGGCAAAAAGTTGTTGTCTAATCGATCGGATAGAACTTGCGTCGTTAGAATTAATTTTCACTTATGCCTGTGTTCAGAAGGTCCGGATTCAAACTTACCTGAAAAAGCTCAAGTAAGCAGTCAAATATTAAAGGAAGAATGCGTAATAGTTTTTTGAGAAAGGAAGAGTTTGTCATTCAAGAAAGCAATTGAAATGATTATCCACGGGGAACAAACATATTTGGCAAGGGAGGCAGAGAAGAGAGACCCTGGAAATGAGGTTGAGAAATACATGTATGTACACCCGAAGCTCGCCACGTTGTTGCAAAAAATAATGTAAGCTTTACTTTTTTGTGCCCTCCTCTATGTTTCCAGCCACTCATCCCACTAAGGCGAGTTCTTACTGAAAATACAGTATCCATGTGTTGTGTGCATCACAGGATCTTTGGGATACCTCAGGCATTGCTGTTTCCCAATTCTCCCTCTAGTGTGCTTCCACCTTGTTCCTTGTCAAAAGAGTTTTTGATAGTCTTTGAAAGTCTTTTTCTGTTTTGCAGTGACAATGTGAGTCATGACTTCAAGTTGGATATGGAGATTTACTACTCTGTTTCAGCTGAAAGTGCAGCAAGTAGGTTTTCAGGTTTAAAGAGACCTCTTAGAAGAAACGCGTCAGGTCCTGAAGTACCTAAGTTCATACTAGCCGGACACACCCAGCTTACAGTTGACCATCTCAATGAGAGTGTCAAGTCACATGATCTCAAAACTGGTAAGGTTTTTAGGCTTTTGACCTGCAAATATCCCATCTGCTCCAGAGCTACAAACTGTAATAAGTGGCTTAAGACCAAGTACAATAAAGTATGCAATGAACAATAACAGGGATCCATACTCATTTTGATATCGAAGTCATCGGCCGGGCAAGTACGTCTTATGATATACTTGCCCGGACAAATTTTGGGTTGCCCAGGCAAAAATGCGGAAATATAGACTGGATGACCAGTCGACAAAAATTACTTGTAACTTGAGCATTCGCGATTTATTTTACACTCTCAAAATTACGAATTTTGACTCAGGAGTATTTTGTTCTTTGCACTGTGGGAACCCGATTTACTGTGGTCCATACTACATGAATGTAGCTTACAAAGTTACGATTCAACGACCCAAAGTTTGGACACTCCTGTCTAGTGACTTCTTTTTATATGCTACCAAGATTTTGTGTTTTTCCTGTTCGTAAGCAGCAGGTTGTGCTCCACTTGTTTTCGTTTCTGCTGGAGGTGGCGAAACACCTTGTAACTAATACCACATTATGAGCTCAGCTAAAGGACTTGTAACAACCATTCCATCAGTGAGAAACTCGGTGAGATACATGAAAATTGAGCCTGCAATCGTTTCATGAATAGTACCACATGGTCAAAGATTATGCTCAAATTTGTGATTTCATTGCTGAGGAAAGCTTCATGTTTATTCCTTATTTTCTGGAAGTTTCCAGGAAAAGCGATCAGAAAGAAAGTACATTCTATGTTATGACATTCGATGGCATTCATGAAAAGGCATTATTAAAACTTCACTCGTTTAATGGACGACCTTTGGAGTATTATACTCGTCCGGACGGGTTATTTGTCGTCTGAGACAACCGGACGACTGCGAATGTGGATCCCTGCAATAACAATTATTATTTGATGTTTTCCTTGAGTGGTACTGCCTTGGTTGAACTGATATGGGAGTTCATCTTCATAATGTTTAGCTCTTACTTACTTGCAGGCTTAGTTGGTGCCAGTCCCCTAGCAACCACCACAGAGGGCTCTAACATGCCTCAGTTAGCTCTGTGGGGTCAGATTTGTTGTCGTCTGGCTGCAAGACCAGAATGTGTAGAGGCTGCTCAAATGAGTGGCTTTCTTGAAATACAGGTACCCCTTAGAAGATCTTAAATCCTTTATCGAATCCAGATCCAGAATTAAACCCCCCTCCCCCGCCCCCCCCCCCCCCACTTTTTTCCTATGGTGTTGTTTTCCCCAAAACCTCTCCCCTTCCCCTCACACTTCCATGATCCATACCAAAACCTAGTTCCCCCACTTTCAAATGTACATGTACTCTGCGGGCCCCTGTTGATAAAAGAAGATTTTGCACTTTATATTGATTATTAATGTTAAACAAGTAATCGCGTGTTTCCTCGTAAAATTATGGATTGATATCACTTGCATTTTGGTACATGTAGGTTGTAGAAATTGCCCTCGTTGTTGCTCGACTTGGGCAATAATTATCTACTACCTCTGAAAATGCACGTGCTTTTAATCCTTAGTTTTACTCGGCCCCATGTGATTACTTGTACAAAAAGGGCAAAATTGTCGAGGGAAGACTGTTCAATGCGGCAACAAATGACAATCAACCTAGCTGACCAATCAGTTCAATGAACACTTCAATCTTACAAACAAGCAAACACACTTTCATTTGGTTATAGTTCGCTTTAAATGTATTTTATACATATATGTGAACAAAAAGCAGTTTAATCAGAGAATCTGGGAGAAACTGGCTTCCTCTGGCTTAGCCACTGTTAACCAATCAGGATTACAGTAATGACGCCCTCTGGATTACCAAAAGTGCCCTCATGTTAAGGACAAAATGCCCTCCTTTT
>NC_090885.1:47810688-47813188 GCF_036669925.1 Montipora capricornis
CACGAAACCGCAAGTTTACAGAAGACCCTGGCCGTGCATATACGACCATCACAAAGATTGCCGCGGAAGACCCAGATAATGTTCGGCCAAAGTACAAGAGGGATTGTGAAGACCAGGATAGAGTAAACAAAGGCGTGCTTAGTGACATTGCTGAAGCCGAGGGGTTTTGGAGAGCATTATGGGAAGAGAGTGGGTCTGGAGACGAGAATACTGAGTGGCTTGAGGAAGTAGAAATCGCATTTAATGAACACGTCCCCCGCCCATCGGAAGAGGCCTGGGACCTAATGAATGCGGAAGCTGTTAAAGTCATTTTGAAAAGGAAGAATTGGAGCGCACCAGGTCCGGATGTAGGCATGGTATCTGCGTTTAAAGCGGCCGCAGATAGCTCAATGATGTACCCTGAATGGTTTACAGAGGGAAAGACCAGTCTGTTACCGAAGCTAGGCGATTTTACAAGTGAAAATCAGCGCCCTATCACGTTCTTCAACGCATCATACAAGTGGTTCACCTCATGCGTCTTGGGTCCTATGGATGAACATGTGGACAAGTATGAGCTAATGGAAAAGAGCCAGAGAGGAGCGAAAGCGAATTGTAGTGGCACGACTGATAATCTCATGATAGATCGTATGGTTACTTTGGACTGTCATCGAAACAAGTGCAACCTCAGTGTCGCATGGATAGATGTGCGCAAGGCATATGACTGTGTTGACCACGACTGGTTGAAGAAGATCATGTGGCTCCACAAGTTTCCGAAATGGATTTGCGAGGTTGTCGGCAAGCTATGCGATAGCTGGAACACAAAGATTGCGGCACACACCGTGAAGGGAAACGAACTGTCATCATCCATACGTTTCAACAGAGGCCTCCCACAAGGGCATGCGCTGTGTCCGCACCTGTTTACTCTATATTTCAACCCTGTTGCGTGGAAGTTAAGCTCTGCTGAAGGGTATAGGCTTTCAAAGCCCATTGCGTCCAAGGTCACCAATCTCCTGTACGTTGATGATCTTAAGGTGTTCGCGGCATCTGAAGGGAAGCTGAACAGGGTGCTGAAGATGGCGAAAATAACGATGGAAAACGTGGGACTTCAGTGGAAGCCAAAAAAGTGCAATGTCTTGCACGCATGGCGCGGAGTAGTGTCTGAGACCTCTAATGGCTTCACTGATGGGCAGGCTACCATCAACTGTTTGAAAGAAGATGCGCAGTATCGCTTCCTGGGCACACCGGAGCGCCTACTACAGGAGGAAAACTAGCTCTAGACATTGCAGCTCGTGCTTACCTACAGAGGTTATAAGTAATTTGGTCTAGTTCCCCCTCGGATGAGAACAAAGTCACGGCTACCAACCAGCTTGCATTGCCGGTGTTGTCATATCTCATGTGGTCGCAGCAATGGTGTGTAACTGACCTTTGTGTCATCGACAGGGAATCTCGTAAAATTATCTGCGAGAATGGTGGGAAGATCCCACTTGGGTCAACTGCACTCCTGTTTCTCCCAAGACACGTGGGGGGAGGAGACACGTGGTTTTTAAAGTGGTACTCTGATCAAAAAATCATTTCCTTTTTTTCTTCAGATTTTGAAAGCGTGTTTGCTTAATACCTAACTGGCAAAATTTTGAGCTTTGAGTTTTATCCAAAGGCTGTTTATTTTGAGTGTAAGTTTTGGATTTCACGGTCCGCCATGACTCACGTTCAAAACTGGCCGATTGGACCTCAGAGGGTTGGATCTAGAGAAAATGACGTCATTTACTCACTAGCTCAAAATTTCAGCGTGTAAACGCAATTTATTACGTATGCAAAACACGGGTTTTAAAAGTCTGAAAGCCCGAAACTCCCGTGCTGCATATAAATTCGGCCGCGTACACACGCATTGCATTCTTAAACTAGTGAGTCTTTGACGATTTTCTCCTCGACTCATCTCTCTCAAGATTTTAAAGTTAGTAATGGCGGACCAATAAATAAGAAAATTCCATTTAAAATAAACAGGTGTCTTTTTATAATTAGAACTTAAAACTTGGGTCAGTTAGTGTATAGTTAACATAGTTTTGAAATCCAAAGAAAAAAAAGAATTGTTTTTTTGGTCGTAGTACCACTTTAAGTCAGTGGAGGCTGAATACAAGCAGACTAAAATAAAGTCAGCTGTTAAGTTATACGGAAATGAAGATCCTACCATGGGCCTAGTGCGCGCTTTTGAAGAACAAGCTGCTGTTAAAGGGCACAGGTCACTCGTGAAAGAGGCAGGGAAATTTGCTGAAGAGCTGGGTGTCTCTCTAAATCTGTCGTACCCTAACCTGAAGTTGTATGATGAGGAAGGCAAAGAAGTGCCGAATGAGAAGATCAAGGATAAGCTAAAGCAGAGTTAGAGGTCAGTACGTCGTAAAAACCCGAGGAGAGAGGTGGCAAGGAAAGCCTTTAACTTCCAGATGGGATGATGAAGACTTGAGTAGACAAGAATGTTTCGCGTAGATGGCGACCTGGCAACGCGCGCCGACTCATACGATGGCGG
>NC_090885.1:47818188-47828188 GCF_036669925.1 Montipora capricornis
TGATATGTAAATATTTTCACATTCATTCCGACGTGTTGCTATTGTTTTTGTCCTCAATGCCTCAGTATCAAGCTGAATATTTAATATTTCGAAAATGGCCTATTTTCAAAGTTCGCTATTTTTGTTGGCTAAATTGCAGAATACCCCGCCCACCAAATGTCCTACCTAAAAAGGCTGCCACCGCGGTCCCGCAGTCGTGTTTAACAATGCTGTTTCCGTGTCCACTAAATGCCTTACTTAAAAAACTGCCACCGCAGTCCCGCAGTCGTGTTTAACAATGCTGCCTGTCCGCAGTGGCATGGGACAGAAAATGATATTCATAATTCTGTTCCTAAACCGGGTATTCTGCAATCGCTCCGTAGCTTTCATTTTGCTGTTCCGTTAACTACACTTTTCACGAGATCGTGTGAAGAAGAAAGAATTTGTTTACTGATTAAGCCTAAGCGCTCGTTTCAATGATTGGGTCTAAGCACTCTTAGCTTTTATTTTGCGGTTCGGTTAACTACACTTTTCATGAGATCGTGTGAAGAAGAAAGCGGTCGTTTACTGATTAAGCCTAAGCACGATCGTCTGAACAAGAAAGCAGTCGTTTACTCGTTAAGCCTAAGCACTCGCTTCAGTGATTAGACCTTAGCATTCTCGTAAAATTTTAGCTTTCATTTTCCGGTTCGGTTCACTACACTTTTCACGAGATCGTGTGAAGAAGAAAGCACTCGTTTACTGATTAAGCCTAAGCGCCCGTTTCAGTGATTAGGCCTAAGCACTCTCGTAAAATTTTAGCTTTCACGTTGCAGTTCGGTTAACTACACTTTTCATGAGATCGTGTGAAGAAGAAAGCGGTCGTTTACTGATTAAGCCTAAGCACGATCGTCTGAACAAGAAAGCAGTCGTTTACTGATTAAGCCTAAGCGCTCGCTTCAGTGATTAGGCCTTAGCATTCTCGTAAAATTTTAGCTTTCATTTTCCGGTTCGGTTCACTACACTTTTCACGAGATCGTGTGAAGAAGAAAGCACTCGTTTACTGATTAAGCCTAAGCGCCCGTTTCAGTGATTAGGCCTAATTACTCTCGTAAAATTTTAGCTTTCACGTTGCGGTTCGGTTAACTACACTTTTCACGAGATCATCTTGCCCTTGAACAATTTTAATTCATCTACTACGGGACTATGAACCGCGGAGGCAGTTCATTTTACTCCTTGTCTTTTAACATTTTTGGTTTGGTGCATAAATTTTCTTTACGTCTCCTAAGAACATTTCAAATAAGTCACGGTCTCTGTTCCTGTAGCGCCACATAAACTCTGCCAAATATGACGAAAAGTGGTTTTTTCGGACTCCGAAAGGAGGCATTTTAACCTTAGCGTGCCGCCAGTGTCCTTCTATTCTGTTCGTGCTGTCACCATCTTTGTTGACAAATTCTTCGGAATGGTTCACAGTTCTATGTGTGTATCCATATTTCCCTAAATTGGTGTAGGCTTTCCAACAGTCTGAAATTATTGTCGTTCCCGGTTTAATCCACTTTTGGATGATCGGCAATAAAGTGTGTTCATCTCTTTTGTCCACCGGTATTAGCTTAATAGCTTAACCGCTTTGTCATATCGAAGTCAAATATTTTTCATGTTAAAGCCAGCGACATACACAAGCGCTGATATCCTACACCTGCGTCTCCCTTGATCTCGCGAGTAGCGTAAATGTTACCTCCCAAGTGCCAAATTTTCACGCGTTGTCGCATATCTCCCTCCCAACTGTGGTCATCAAAATTTGCATAAGAGCCATTACAACAAAACTAATCAACAGCCACTTCGTTTAGCAATGAATCGAAACAAGGACACTCAACATGTCATACACCTCGTTCTTTAATCCACAAATCCTAAAAACGCCACTTAAAAACTGGCCGTTATTTTCAATTATTATTTAACTACTACGTGACTGCGGACCCAGGTCACAACCATTTTATTCTTTGGAGTTATAAAATTTTCAGTCATCGACCAAGGGACTGCGGACCGCGGTGGCAGTGCGTTTTAGTTTTCATTCATCGACTCAACCTCGTCCCCAGGGTCTCTCTTCTTCCTTTCCAAGGAAGGAAAGAAGAGAGACCCTGGGGACAAGGTTGTCATCGACTACGGGACTGCGGACCGCGGTGGCAGTTCATTTTAGCGGTTGCCCTTTAACAGTTTTCATTCAACGACTACGGGACTGCGGACCGCGGTGGCAGTTCACTTTAACAGTTTTCATTCAACGACTACGGGACTGCGGACCGCGGTGGCAGTTCACTTTAACATTTTGCATTCAACGACTGCGGGACTGCGGACCGCGGTGGCAGTTCACTTTAACATTTTGCATTCAACGACTGCGGGACTGCGGACCGCGGTGGCAGTTCACTTCACTGCTTACCCTTTAACACTTTTCTTTTCATTCATCGACTTCGGGACTGCGGACCGCGTTGGCAGCTTTTTTAAGTAGGACATTTGGTGGGCCGGGTATTCTGCAATTGCTCCTTTTTGTTTCTCAGGTAGGTTTTACCTCTCTTGCGTTCATGGTTTTACGTCTGCTTCTGCGATTTTCTTCTATATCTTGGGTGGACTTAGTCGGATGCGCGCGCTGTTTGAAGGGAAGTTTAATTAAACAACTTTAAAACGGTTTAGGTTTTTGGTGTGAACGGATATGCCGTCAACATCTCAGCAAATGAACAACCTCGTTCCCAGGGTCTCGACAGTTATGCAAACCCGAGATGCAGTTGAGGGTTTGCATAACTGTCGAGAATTCTCCGAACTTCCCCGAGTGTTAAGATGAGGCTATGGAAACACGGAAAAAAAGTCCTCTAGCTTTTATAAAATATTCCTCGAAGATAGTTCGACAAATGAAGGAAAATGCTTGTTGTTTTACTTTTTGATTGAAGCAGATTTTCTTGATACTAGCTCATATTTCCTACGAGCCAATCAAAACGCTCGTCTGACTACATAACCAATCATAATTCGTGTAATGTTACAGCCGTGTGTTAATACTCTCTTCTAAACACAGCTATTGACCAATGAGAGTGCGCGTGCTATGGTAATTATTTTATTATGTATTACCTACTTAACGTTTCACCTAAAACCATTCAAAACTTATGTTTCAGATTATTTGAAGAGGGACGGTAAGCGTGTACCGCTTGGAGAACTGAAATCCGTACCATCAGATTCACCAACAAGTACTGAGTGTACCTATGACATATGGCAGAGGAGAGTACCGCAAAACAGAAGCTTTGGAAAAGGAACAAAGAAGAAAGAGGCCACCGCGGATGAAAATGTATTGAACTATGAAAGTACAATTTAATGACCGTAGTATGTTAGATGCTAACCTCGTTAATTTTCGCCAGATCTCTTTCTCGTTTTTGAACCTAGCTCAATTTGAGAAGATTTTTACGGTTTCTTGTTTGTACATATAAATTTTTTGGAATATACTACTGCGGTCAGTATTTATGCAACTTAAGAAGCATTGTTAAAATTTAGTTCAATTTGTTTCGGGTAAATGAATGTGTAAATCCTGTAAAGCTAGTGAGTTTCCAGGTTGAAATTTGTACAGGTGGCGTGCATGAGAAAACAAGAAAGAACAAGATAACTGCTTTAATTATAATTATAAAGTACACATGAATTACTGAAATACCTGTAGTAAAGAAACAAACTATATTTATATATATGGTGGTATTTAAATTTTTAAGCTTGCAGGATTGGTGTTTCTGGAACGAAACTATGTAAAAGAAAAGTATGTTTGTAAAGGGGGTAACCAAATTTAATACGCAACCAATACATTGGAAGAACGCGATTCGAACGCGAAGCATGGCTCCATATCCACTGGTCATGAACCTCGCCGCTTCATAAATAAGGTCTTCATTAACATTCGTTGTGGATTTGGTCAGCTCCTTCCCTTTTTAGAAAGTACCCTCCTTCTCATCCTACGACTGTCCCCTCCCTCCCGCACACATATTACCTTCTTCGACTCTTTACTAGCCTGCGTAGCAAGCGTTTCCAGCGAGCGGGAAGCGAATTCATTTTTCTGGCCGGGCGAGAATAAGGTGAGCGGAAAAAAATGGTGAGGGGAGGGGAGGAGAGAAGTAGGAAACGCTTACGGAGAAACCCCTCGATTTTGAAACTCCTGTTCGCCTACGAACAGGGTCTCTGACTGGCACGGCTCGGTTGTTTTGATTGACACTTCAGTCCCTCTTGTCAAAATAATGCATACACTGCGAGCAGTTGCTTCTCCTACGCTTCCCGAGAGAGAAACCACTGCGAGCAACCGTTTGATTTTCCATCGAGCATCTGCGAATTACGTCACACCCCACGTGATGCATTTGACATCACTTGGTCTTATTTCGCGGGAAATCACTACACAGCAGGCGCGCCCAAACGCAGCAGTTACGTAGCAGAACGCACGCTCAGGTGCCAAAACAAGTTTACTAACTCGTTTTACCGGTTCAAATTTAATGTATTCGTCCTTGGCACTGGACGGCAGCTCACGTAAAGAAACGGTTGCTCGCAGTGGTTTCTCTCTCGGGAAGCGTAGGAGAAACCAACTGATCGCAGGGTAAATAATGTATTTCCCGTAGCAAGCGAATAACTCAGAGAAAGTTCTTCGCTTTTCAGGGGACTGATCTTCACTTTTCGCTCGCTGAAATCGCTCACTACGCAGGCTAAATGGCGAAGAGATCTTTTAAAATATTACATTGAGCAGTTTGCTCCGTTGTCGATAAAAAATTTAGCGGTGGCTTAAAAGAAGAGAACAAATTTCGATTTATTAAACGGCTCGCCCAAGGGGGGAATTTGCTCGCTGTTCTTCCCACTGGTTTGGGAAAAAGCCTTATTTCCTACAAAAAACAATGCCTGTCTATTATTAGTCATCTCAAAAGTATTAAGGTGATTCCCTTGCTTTGCACCGTGCATCTCATACAGCGCATAACATTGCGACTTGGGAGTTCGCGGCGTTTCACGTCCACCATCTGAAGAGAGGCAATAAAGGCCGCTTTTGCTGTTCAAGAGCTTTTAAGGACGTTCGCGCGAAAATTTTTCAACATTGATTTTTCTCTTGAAACTTTAACCACTGTAAGATAATGAGTTAGTCATGTCAGAAATGTAAAAAAAATGGGGGGTCACCGACTTCGTTTTGGAGAGAACATGCCCGGAAAAACACCCAAAATGTGACAAAATCGGGCTTCGTTAGCGAATAAGGCCAGTGTCTGTAAACCCAAATATATTGCAATTAAATCTTTGAAGTGAAATCGTCTCTGCCAAATATTGTTTAAGTGGACTTATTAAGTGAATTTAGTCAACTGGTGAGGTTCCTTAAAGATCAAGTTCGCATTTAGAGACCACAGTTTCACGCGCCTTGCAGCCGCAAGATGGCAGGATTTGATGTCCCGTGAGCAGAAATCTTGAAATTTTTTTAACTTCCCACATTGATTTTTTGTTCATTTTTGGACAACGTGGAGATAATTGTAAATAAAATCCGTTTCTGGAAAGAAAAATAGGGGTCACCGAACGTCCAAGAGCGTTAAATCCAGGCAAAGCTATAGCAATGGCCTTTTGCCCTATCATTTTTCATTTTATTACTTAGCGCGCGCGCTCGTGTATGACGTGGCGTGTGCATTTGCGTGCGCAGTAAGGATGCGCAGAAACAATTGGCGCGAACGTCCTTAAGTGCAATCATGATAACTCTTCTCGGTTAAGAAGGTGTTCTTTTGGAACTCGCCTCAGTCGTTTCGCGGAAAATGATCATTTTGAAGCCGAAATTGCCCCTTTACCACCGTGCCGTTTATCATCGTGTTGCGAAGAAACGAGCACAGTGACCCCCAATTATTAATGGTTTTATTTACTCGTAATAGGTACACGGAAAACATATTTTAATTAAAGAGAAAAAAAGTTGGATAGCAGAAGTTGTAGTATTTACATATAAATGACGTGAAGCTGCAATTGGAGCCCGATACGCAGAGCAACGTGATGACTGTAGCGGTCCAATTTGCTTACATTACTTTGCAAAATCGATCAATTTGAAATCACTTTACTTAAAGATTATAGCCCAGACAAACAAGTAGGCTCAAGTTTTCAGTAATATTTAGTAGCTTTTGCTACATAACAATTTTTCCGTTTGATATAGTTTCGAACGCTTCTCGCGTAATTCGGTAAAAAACACTTGGAATAAAGGGCATACAGCGCGAAAACAAGCACGATGACCCCATCTTTTTATTGCATTTTTTAATGTCCTGTGTATGAATATCAATTGTGCCAAGTTTGAAAAAAATCTGGATAGTACGTCATTTTCAGGGGAATTTTTTAATTTTTTAATTTTTTAAAAGGAAACTAGTGAGCAGCACACAGCAACTGATCTTGTAAACTTTGTTATTAACCGACCGGTTTCGTCTGATCAAACAGACTTCATCAGGGATTCTAACAAGATGTTTAAAGGGAACTAGTTTTATACATGAAGTGATAGTACAAAAGCACGTTCCAGTAAGGGTGTGAACAGCAAGACACCCACAAGAAATACGCGCAGGATGTAACGTAAATCCTGCGTAGAAAAGGTGTAAAGTATAATTTTAATCTTGGGGCTCGGCACAGGGTGTTTATAAATCACGTTGGGTTGGTGTTCAATAGGTGGTCTGAATTTAGGAGAAAGGAATTCTTGTTTGCAAAGTCTTGAGGGGCTTACTTACAAGTCGAATATCGTGCCTTCGAAAAAGTCTTGTTAGGGGCTGCGTAACACCATTGATGAAAGGAAGGACAGCAAAACCGTTAGGGTTCTCTTGAGGCGCAAACCATTTAAAAAACATGCAAACCAGTTCTTCAGGCGAGGGCATGGCATGTGTGGGTGGTTTGGAAAATTTCCGCTTTAAGATATTGGAAATAACAAAGGAGGGGTAGTGCATCAATGACGTGGGTTGGTTTCGGTATGTTTCCCTTGCGGTGTACTTGGGAGTTTAATTGCGCGGTGTAGGAGGGTCTCAGCTGTGCTGATCTTGTGGCGTTTGTCGTGGTGAGAAGAAAAGTCTAAATATCTGTCCGTGTGAGTTGCTTGGCGGTAAACATCAATAGTGATCGTGTTGTCCTTGCGAGAAACCAAAGTATCCAAGAAGGCGATCTGCTGGTCAGATTCCTCCTCAGTAGTGCATGAGATGTGTGGATCGATGGAATTAAGTGTTGTATAAAAAGAGTTAACAGCATCTCTTTTGATGATACAGAAGCTATTATCCACGTAGCGTTTCCATACTTTAGGTTGTACTTCAGACGTGTTGATGGCCACTTCTTCGATGGCTTCCATGCACAAGTTCGCCACCACAGGGCTGACGGGGCTACCCATTGCGCAACCATGGATCTGTTTATATATCTTATCATTATAAATAAAGTAATTGTTAGATAAGATAAATTTCAGCAGTTAATGATTTCATTACTGTCTAAGCTCGTGCGTGAAGAAAGTGAGTTGTCCTTAAGTAGTTTGTTGCTTATCTAATCACAGGCTTTGTCTACGGGAATAGCTATAAATAGTGATACCACAGCGAAGGATAGCATGACTTCGTCATCCTGGATGTCAACATTGGAGATTTCTTCAGCAAACTTGTTCTGTTCCTGCCCCTGAAGAAACACCGAACTGGAAAGCTGGTTCTAAAGTGGCTTTTTGTATTATGTGTAAGAGGAGCAGCAAAAATACTGCAGCAGAAAAACGAGCGCCTAACCGAGCGAAGGCCGCTCTCAGCAGACAACAAATGTTTTTCACTGGTTGATAAATCTGATCAAATGCAGGCTGAAAGAAAACCATAGAGAAGTGCGCTCTAAGAATTCACGGCATCGTGCAATCGGGGAATTCAAGTTGCAAGCTGCAATCGGTGAGTTCCTGCAAACGCAAAGCAATTAGCAGTTAATATCTGCCGACAATTGCGTAGAATATCTAAAACTGAGGGATTTACGAGCTGTTCGGAATATAGATTTCTCTGCAAATGTATTTCGAGTACTGCCACTGTATTTCATTAACTTCAACACAGACAAGACAGCCTGAAGACAAGTAAATCTAACCTGAAAAGTCATGGTGGTACAAAAGTCACAGAAAGGCGGAAATTCTTGAGCCTTTAGCAGAGAGTTGAGTTGATAAATTACGCCAAAGATCATCGAAAGGAGGGACATCGTAAAATTGCTGACAAATTTGGTATTGGAACACCCTGCGAGCAGAGCCTCCTTTTGTCTTTTTCTTTACTGAGGAGGAGAAAAGTAGGCTCTGCCCGAATCGCGTCAACTCTTTGAAGCCGCCGCAGCCCGAACTTCTGGACTAGTCAATCTTGTTTTCTCTCGTCAAACCGGTTTTTCCAGTGCGAGCGTCCGTTTAGTGACAAAACCGATGGTTATAATTGAGCCCGCTGGCATGAAAAACCAAGATGGCGGCGAGATCTGGCATATTAGGCTTGGGTTCGAGACTGTATCCTGGCAACATGCAGCGCATATTCAAAAAAGATCTTACTCGATTCATGCAGAGCCTTTCTCGAGAACGCCAAAATCGAGCAAGCAAAAGAAAGGCTCTGCTAGCAGGGTGGTATTGGAAGAACCCAAGCCCATAAAATCTTATCTTAAAGAAATAGTAATCGTCGAGGCTAGGAATGCGTTTGAATAACTTGAACAACTTGCAGAATGAGACATCACGTCTCGAGTATCACATTCGACGCACGTATTGAAAATGTAAAAATAAAATAACAATGTTTATGAATCTTGAAATATATTTCGCTCTTCATCAGTCAAAAAGAACCTCATGTAAGACGCATTAAAAGAGGTTTGTGTGTTCCCAGGTGTCATGTAAGCCAACATGGGGTAACTTATTTTACGCTAGATCTGCTTTAAGTTGGAGTACTAAGAGGACAGTACTAACTCAAGAGGTCTTGAGAGTTATACTTAATTGTAGCAAGCTGTTGCCGTGGGAGAGGCCGGTGGAGAATGTTAATGAAATGGTTTTGAGGATACAGTACTCGGGGTACAGTGAGAGATTCAGGTACGAGGTTGTCAACTCGGCCCTTAAGGCGTATAGAGCGTGAGATAAGGCTGATCGAGAGGGCGAAAGACCGTTACATCGACCAAAGGAATGGAGGAGAGAGGAACGAGAGCAAGAGAGGGTGATAAAGAGAAGCAACTGGTACAAGAAGAGCGGAAACGAAGCGGTAATATTTATACAAGCAACACCGAAGTCACAGCTACAGAGGAGGTACCAGGAAGAAATAAAGCGGCAAGGTTTCAAAATCAGGTTGGTAGAGAAAGCTGGTGTTGCGATTAAAAAGTTACTCCAGAGATCCGATCCATTTAAATCACGAAAATGTGAGTTGAAGAGAGGATTGCCCAGTGTGTAGAGAAAGTGGGAGAGGACCTTGTGATCGACAGAGTGTGACTTATGAGATGAAATGTGCGGAGTGTGACGATATCTATATCAGAGAAACGTCAAGGAGTGCATATACAAGAGGCAAAGAACACATGAAGTCACTAGCCAAAAGGGAAGAGCGGTCAGTCTTGTGGAAGCATTGTAAAGAGAAACACAACAGTAGAACGCAGTAATTCGAGATGAACGTTACCGGGTCTTACTCCAACGACGCCATGTTGAGGCAAATATCTGAGGGTGTTCGGATAGACAAAGTACCAGAAGGTTCATTGATGAACTCCAAGAGCGAGTGGAATTGTTTCCGCGTTCCCCGCACGATAGTGGCGCGAGGCCACGTAAAATAAGTTACCCCATGTTGGCTTACATGATATCTGGGAACACACAAACCTTTTTAATGCGTCTTACATGAGCTTCTTTTTGACTGATGAGGCTCGAAGAGGGAAATCTATTTCAAGATTCTTAAACATTGTTATTTTATTTTTACATTTTCTACACGTGCGTCGAATGTGATACTCGAGAGGTCATGTCTTTTTCTGCAAGTAGCTCTAGTCATAAACTCTTAAAGGAACGAAAAGAAATACTTGCGTCGTACGAAAGTCATTTACAGTCGAATAACCAAAAAAGAGT
>NC_090885.1:47833188-47835688 GCF_036669925.1 Montipora capricornis
ACAAAATGCACCCTTATGGAGCTAAAGAATGGAACGTCAATTGGATAAACAAGACAGGCGGTGAAAAATAAATATCTGGAATCTTAAAAGGGACGAGTAATGGACTTCGACAACAATCTATCGCCATTCGGGCCGAAATCAAAGTGAGCTGCATTTCTAATATTTTACCAAGTGTGCTGTTATGTAGAAGACTGAAACCAAATGGAAAATTCTCTGATAACTTATGGGTTCAACAAAGACAGAGAAGGAATCGAACACCTTAAGTGGATATGTGATCTCTGTCGTCTGACTATTTGTACTGTTTGTACTCAACTCCGCTGCACAGTCTTCAAGTAAAAAAAAATAATTGAAAATGTGACAGCCAAGAATTATTTCAAAGGAGCTTGTCGTCTATTTTGTGCTTCATTATTCAAGGAAAAGGTTCTTCATGGAAAGGGTTTGATCCTGAAATTTATTTTGTTGCAATTGCTTATGCATGGTCATTTCTTGTTTTCACGCACGTAGTGAAATGGGAAGGGGTTTTTGCCCCTAATAGCAAATATGTTGTTTGTTTCAAAAAATATTTCGCTGGAAAAGGTGACCTTTATAAATTCATCATGTTGTTGGTTAATCCAATTTATTGCTACGACTTGCTAGTGCGAAGATTGTTTACATGAAACTCACGCTTTTTGCGAATTTTGAGTGTCATGAAATTACATCATTTGCATGACAATAAATCCCTTTACTCTAACCCAAAAACATTCAGATAATAACAAAATTCATATTTGTTAACAATTTCTTCTGCTTTTGTGCTTGTCAGCATTGTGATTTGCGATAATTCGCAAGTCTGTTTTTGCATCTCATGGATGTTCAGATTTTCAATTACATGGCCGCTCAACCTCGCGATTGTGTAAATAGTTTATCCTGAAGTCAAAATAGATACATTCTCAGGAATCCGGCAAAGAAGGCTTCCTGACCCGACAGATGAAAAGTAAATATCCAGTCAACAAAATTAAAAAAGCAAAGACATTGTTTGACTCTGAAAATGACGAACGGTTAACATTCTTTCCCGTAGTTCATTCAGTTGACACAAGGTGATCACGTGCACTTTTATGGTTGCCTAGCACGTGATCAATTTCGTCCTATTGACAAAACATCATAAAAGTCAGAGACTGCAGAAATCTTCGTGTTTTTATGATCGATTGTCATTAATCTTAATGTTTTTTCTATCCTTAATCTGTCTTTTAGCTTGTCTTTTTCGGCTTGTTAACCCCTGGCTTTTATGGTACTTTTTGGTGCAAACGTAAAGCCAATCAATGTTTTGACCTGCCATCAGATTAGACTAACAATAAAAGGAATTAGTGTGTTCAATAAACGTTTGTTTAGTGCAACTGCAAGACATGCATGACATGCTGGGAAACGTCCGTCAGAGAAATTTGCAGTTAGTTTTTTTCGGACTATTTATTTAAAGAAGAAACGAGTGAATTTTACTCAAGAGTGTGTTTTGTTATCTTTAAACTGAATTTATTACCAAAGCTTAAGAACGGTTGCCTGTAAGAATCGAGAATCGTCCGTCAACGACCATTTTGGGGGATAGCTCATATTTTGCCCAAAGATACCCTTTAGTGAACTATTTTCAAGGACCACATTTAAAAGTTCCAGCGATTCTTATTTTTTTAGAAATTTGCGAAAATTTGAAAACGCGGTTAAAGTGCGGTTTTCTGTTGGACAAATTGTCCAAAATTTGCTGCGAGAACCAAGCAACGGTGAAGTCTTCAAATGAATTCAATTGGCACCAAACTTGACAAAAATTAAGAACAACTATTCTTGTTCATTTCTACTTCGATAGTTTTTACGGAAATGTTAAAATTGTGATTTTCTAAGCTCTTTAAAGAACATCCTCAAAAACCGCATAACATGGCGGCGGAAAATGGATGATATTTGACGCGATAAAAATGTACCTGGTACCTCATACTTAATTTTTTTTACTTCATATTCTTCAAATATTGCTATTATTCATTGTCTGTGTGAAGTTCTATGCTCGAACTCGGAACGCTTCCCGCCGAAAATATCAGAAATGTTTGTAACCTGAGCGAGCTAAATGACGCGAAATTTAAACGCAAGCTGATGCTAATTATTCATGTAGAATCGTCGAACTGACTAATTTTCGGCTTTGTAGCTTGTAAAGCTTTAAAAAATGCGAATTTATCCTTCAGAAGGATTAAAAGTGACTGAAAATAGTATTTGAGGGCAAAAATCCGCAAGTGAACTATATATTACTCAATTCAAACACATAATTTATACTGGTTTATGCAAGTGACTTTTCTATCACGATGTCAAAACTGAAATTAATACGATATTAAATCTGTTCAGTTTTCTGTCAAATGAGATCGTGATTCACACGACAAGTTAATATTTTAGGTGCAAGAAATGTACTCCACTGTAATGCGGAAGGTATCGAGAATTATTTTTGTAATTGTTTACATTACAAAACGCACGCAGTGTCAGTTTCACTGAAATG
>NC_090885.1:47843188-47853188 GCF_036669925.1 Montipora capricornis
TCACCATTTAAGGGCTCACCCAGAAGTCATACCAGCAGAGTCCTTTTGGTTCACAACTCCTCACACGTTCGTACGACGAAACAGATCCTTTTCTGAGGTTAAAAACCTGGCTACCGGCCTATTAATTAATCATATGTCAGAAAGAAGAAATTCCTGTCCTCTTTAAAGAAAATTGACACGCATTGCTTACGTGTGGTAGTGACATAACACAGCGATTTATTCCATAATGTCAACTGAGCTGTGTGTTGTCTTCCAGGAGATTCAAGTTGTCCTTGCGTAATATGTAGCTCTAACAGTGCACGATATTGTTTTGGTTTTGTCTATCATTGTAGTGCCATGGTAGAAGTCTTGGGTAAATAGCCTGAGAAGACATGTGGTTACTAGCAAAGTACTGAACCCAGAAAGATTGAAGAAAATAAATGGGAAGTGAAAAACATTGTCTTCTGGGATGACATGTTGACAGTTGTCTTTGCGTAGTATGTAGGTCTAACAGTACACGATATTGTTTTGGTATTGTCTATCATTGTAGCGCCATGGTAGACGTCTTAGATAAATAGCCCCTTGAGAAGACATGTGGTTACTAGCAAAGTACTGAACCCAGAGAGATTGAAGAAAATAAAAGGGAATCGAGAAACATTGGCTTCTGGGCTGACTTGTTGATCATGCAACTTCTTTCCACCACAAGTGTAAGCGTGCACTGACAGCATCTGACAGCTTTGTAAACAAAAGTTGAAAACTGAATTTTATCCCTGTCCGGCAGGGGCAGGGTTAGTAACTGGATGGGCGACCTAAGAAATATATCACTCAGTAACAGAAGCATAGGACCGAAAATTCTTTTTTAATGCTATCAAATGCGAACCAAGCAAGATACAGATTTTGTTAGTTTGCTTTATGCAAAACAATTATTGATGTCAAAGTAAATAAATATGGATACACAGTTTTTATGAAGAGCAGAAGGAAGTTTTAGGACGGTCGATCGAGAATAAAATATTTTGCCATTGGTAACAAAATTTTCGACATGAAAACAACATTAATTTTGAATCACGAATATAAAAAGTTACCATTAGCGAAAAACATTTTGGGAGATTTTAGTTGTTTTGTTGTAATTGTACTTTTGGCTGCACCGAGTGAATCGCACATCGAATTCAGCGGGCGCAGTGATCAAGTTACCGCGGCATGTTTACTCGCGAAACAGTGAAGCATCTGTGTCAAATGATGCTTAGATACCGGGTTTTCGTTGTTGTTACTTTTCTTTTTCTTTCAATTGTTATAAATTTTGACAAGAAATGTGCGAATTCAACACAAAGATCACAATCGCCCAACTCTCAGAGGTTGACCATTGTTTCTGGAAAATCAAAAATTTACTCTCCAAGACAAGGTTATTTATCACCAGGTAATTCCATCGGTTTGGTAATTACAGCTACTTTATTATTCATCAGCGCCAATCTTTTGCCGATTTTGGGGGTCATTTTGTTGAAACTCAAGCACGCCTCCAACGGACCTGTTTATTTCGTGACTCATGCGTTACCACAAAAATTCTCCCCGTATCACATTTCAACACATGTATGCAAATTTGGTAAGCTCGAAAATTACACAACATAATAAATTTACAAAAGCTGGAAATTTCACAGAAATATTTTCCAGCGAAACATTTCTTGAAACAAGCAACATATTTGCTATAAGAGGCAAGAAACCCTTCCTATTTCAGTTGCGTGCGTACAAGCGAAACACACAATCACAAAGCATATGCAATTAAACAAATTTCTGACAGTTCACATCAAACCCTTTTCGAAAGAACCTTGACCGTACATAATAAAGCACAAAAGAGGCAACAAGCTTTCATTCAAATAATTTTTCACTGTCACATTTCCAATTTTTTTAACCTTTGCAGAGTTGAGTACAAAATGAATGTTACTTGACAGACACACAGGAAAACTTTAAATAGATGCGACTTCAGTAAACACTGTGAGACACAACAGAGGAGGTTTTCTGGACGGTCGATCGAGAATAAAATATTTTGCCATCAGCAACAACATTTATGACATGAAAACAACATTAATTTTAAACCCCCAATATAAAAAGTTACGATCAGCGACAAACATTTTGGGAGATTTTTGCTATTGTACGCTGCACAAGTAAAAGCGCAAAATCGAAAGTGACATCGGATTCAGCGGGCGCCGTGTTTTAATACTCGCGAAACAGTGAAGCATCTGTGTCAAATCATCATTTGACACAGATACCGGGTTTTTGTTTTTGTTAGTTTTCTTTTTCTTTCAAGTTTTATAAAGTTTGACAAGAAATGTCAAAGAAAGAAATGTCCGAATTCAACACAAAGATCACAATCGCCCAACTCTTCAGGTTGACAGTCAAAACTTTACTCTCCAAGACGAGGTTATTTATCGCGAGGTAATTCCATTGTTTTGGGGATAGCAGCTACTTTATTATTCATCAGTGTCAGATTTTTTTTTTGCCGATTTTGGGGGTCATTTTGTTGAAACTCAAGCAAGCTTCCAACAGACCTGTTTATTTTCGTTACACTATACCACAAAAATGCTCCCGTATCACATTTCAACACACGTATGCAAATTTGTTAAGCTCGAAAATTACACAACATGATATTAAAGTTCACAAAGGCTGGAAATATCTCGGCAAAATCCTTTTCCAGTGAAAAATTAATCGAAACAAACAACATATTTACTATTTGAGGCAAAAAAACCTTCCTATTTCAATTGCGTGCGTGCAAACAAGGGATGCAATTAAATACATTTTTGACAGTTCACATCAAACCCTTTTCGACTCGGAACCTTGACAGTAAATAATGAAGCACAAAAGCGACAACAACTTTCATTCAAATAATTCTTCACTGTCACATTTCCAAATATTTTACACCTTTGCAGAGTTGAGTACAAAATACCGGTAAATGTAAATTGTCAGACAACTAAGATACGACTTAAGTAAACACTGTGATGCATTCTTGTAGGCGTTCGATTCCTTCAATGTTAATTTGTTAAATCATAGTTAGTAACTATGGTTAAATCCATAAAAAAATTGCTATTTGATTTCCGTGTTTTATATAAAACCAAGTTAGTAAAATATTAGAAACAAAGCTCACTTGATATCCGAAGGCGAAAAATGAAATTGTTGTCGAAGACCATTACTCGTCGCTTAAAATCCAGATATTTAGTTTTTCAGCGCTGTCTTGCTCATCCAATTGACGATCCATTCTTGAGCTCCATGAGGGTATATTTTGTTTAAAGATCCACTAAAACGCCATTCACGTTGTTATACCGGAAGACTGTGCAGAGTTGAGAACAGTAAATACAAATAGAGAGACAACTGAGATTACAGATCCACTATATAGATTCCTTCTCTGTCTTTGTTGAACCCATACTGAGTTACCAGAGAACTGTTCATTTGGTTTCAGTGTTGTACAAAACACCACACTTGGCAAAATTTTAGGAAGACAGCTCACTTTGATTACGGCTCGACAGGCGACAGATTGTTGTCGAAGTCCATTACTCGTCGCTTTTAACATTTGACAACATTTAACATTGTCTGTCTTGTTCAGTATCCAATTCGCTTGCCATTATTGAGCTTCATAAGGGTTCATTTTGTTCAAAGATCTACTAAAACGCCATTCGCGTTACATGACTTTCGACGCCATTGCCGGTTAAGTTAATCGTTCTACTGTGTCTACCCGAGAAATCTACGCATTTCCCACTACCCTCTCGATCCTAAGAAAATACGCGTAGAAGGCTCTATGCACAAAGACACCACTTAGCAGGGGAGTGACAGGCAAGACTTTTACCGACACGGAAAAAAATAAAAAAAAAAAGAAAACGAAAAATAAAAAAACGACGAAATTAAAGACAGATTCCGACTGGGTTTGCCACTGTAGTGGCAACCCAGTAATTATTTTATAAAAGTGATTTATCCAGTGGATAAGTTGTTGTAGTTCTCGCGATTTGTGGATACTTCTGGATTCCGGTTTTCGAATTCCGAATTCCGAATCCGGTTTCCGAATTCTGGGTTCTTGCTTTTAGTGCTGCCCGGAAGAAATGGCTTCTTCGTTTGGAAACGACGAACTCGCCGGTCCGGGTCGGTTTCCCGCCATATTTCCACTTCCCATAAACGAAGAGACACGACTCCTCACTCTTTAAATCCAGTGGTATTCTTTGACGTTAGCAGTCATACTGTCTGCTCTCACGCATCTTGATGTGTTTAAAACTCGATGGAAAGTATTACGAATCATGATGTATATTTATAATGGTAACTGAACTGAGTGGAGTGCAATTTGGTCTGAATTCATACGTGTGATCGATTTGAAATCACAAGTATGATTTCAGACCAAAATTGCACGACACGAAGCGTTAAGTTCAATTACCACTTTATTACATCCATTTAGCAATCATACAATCATTATTTATGACTAAATTACAGGATTATAGTCAGTACCAACATTTTATTGACCCAGTTAGGAACAAAAGTTGCAAAATTCGCCACACAATTGTTTTCTTTGTCTTTCATATTCCTGAAATTTGATTTACATGGCGACTTTTAATGTATGTATAATTTTGGTGATGTATGTATAATTTTGATGCACACGTACAACCACTTAATATATGTATGTCATTCTTATTGTGTAAATAGCACATCTTAATATTTTTCCCTTTTTAACAAGCATACCCACTAGTTTCATAAGTTGCACATGAGCAATATCAAAATTGTGACCAAATTCTGCTTTAGATATCATACACAGCTTTCCGATTAGGGTTCAGTGTGTTTTTGTGACATTTGAATTTTTTTTGCTTTTTATCCCATGTTTATTTCAACACTTATATCGCGAGTCAAATTTGGAGTAAAAGTGCTTTCAATTTCGACACACTGACATCATTCGCGTTGAGTTCAGAAATTGAAACGATAACGATATTAATATGGGAAACTTTCTCTTGTTTTAACTACGCTTCTCTATGATGCGTCATACCCTGCGAGCAGAGTCTCTTTCGATCTTCCTAGATAAGTCGGGAAGAGCAAATTAGACTCTGCTCGCCGCCTCCACATTCTTTGATTTGCCGCTCATCCAAAGAATTGAATGAGTCAGTACAGTTTCGACTTGTCAAACCCGTTTTTTTAAATTTTGCGCATGATCAATCGCCACGCGTCATCAATATTTTGAAATTTACAACAGCGTGGCAGTTTTGAATTCCCAGGAGTTTTTCCTATGTGTCGGTTACAGAACCTAGTCTGACAGAAACCTATACATTTTTCAATAAAAAAAAATGAAATGGCATGTTAAGAGTATGGACTATCTTGAGTTTCCAATGAATTGATTCCTTGATTGTCGTGTGTTTGCGAGAGTTGTTGGGAAATATCCCGACTGTTTGTTTTCGTTTTGTGGTTTTGTGGCTACTGGTCACGCGTGACTGACACCGAACACATTTAAATTTGTAACGCATGCTCAATACGAAAAGTGGAGGTGGCGAGCAGAGTTTACTTTCCTCTTCCCGATTTTCAGACAATCCCGGTCAAAAGTTGTTGGGAAGGTTGCGCGCATCACTTCACTTCACACCTAAGCCGATTATTTTAACTATTGGCTGAACTATTCAGGAAAGAGCATGCTCTTGTGCCCCCCCCCCCCCCAATATTCAATGTTGGAAGAAAAGTCACCATTTTGTTTGGTGCAAAATCCAGCATTGATAAGGAAGAGGGGGGGAGGCTATCTCAAAAGTGACGCTACCTTCCCAACACTTTTGTCCAGGATTGTAGGAAGATCGAAAGAGACTTTGTTCCTAGGGTACGTGCGTCATCAAGCTGTACAGAAAACGAAAGCGAAAGAGCGATGACAGTTATCAGCCCCATAACGGTATTTTCGTAACTTATCAGAATAAATTTACCCTGTTTAAAATCTGACGTCCTGTTCGAAAACTGAAAGATTTACCAGAAAATGCTTTTTGAAGATATTGATTACGCCTCGGATAAAAGGGGGAATCTCCCTATTGGTTTCATGGTGGAATTAATGATACTCTTCAGGTGCACTGACAAATTCATATTGAGAATTCCAAGTTCATTCCAACTTGATCATTCATTTTCTTATTTACAATTTTTTTTTTTTTTTCCAGTTTTGAGATTTTCCCGTTTAGCTTAAAGAAATTTCAAAAAATCTCGGCAGTTAAAAACATCGGTGCCAATAATTTTTTAAGCATTTAAGGGACATGTCCCATTACTTTCACTGGCAGAGTGTCAAGAAAACGAAAAATCCCCTTTTTCGCAAATAAGTAATGCCTCTAAAAATACTCAGAGGCGAGTACTTATTTGACAAGAGCGCAAATCATTTGGAGTCATTTGCTAGCCAGTAACTGCAATGGCTGGAACATCCATGGAACCAACTTGGACTGAACTTCTGGATGACAGGGCTGAACATCTAATAAAGGAGTTAGTACCAACGAAGTTACTTCCCTACTTGAATTTACCACAGTGCGATAAAGAGGCAATCACCTGTGATGAACAAAACAATGGCCAAATGCAAGCTACGGGCACTTTATTAGAAAAGCTGAAAAAACGAAACGGAGCGAACAACCAGAAGATTTTTGATGGTTTTGTGAGAGCGCTTAGAAACGTTGGACACCAACAATCCGCTTTACTTCTGGACCCACACTTCAAAGGTAAATTTACAATGAAAAGTCTCGTCATACCATGGTGTAATGAGGCTTTATTAATTTCACAGTTCAAGCGTTACGAAACTAAACCTATAATGTTATAATCGTAGCTGGAGATAAAACCATTTTTTCGTCGATTTTGCTGGCAAAGAAATGTTGTTCATGTTACATGCAATTCGATGCAACAGAAATGAAGGGAGAATTTTTTTTAGTTCCCCCGACCTCAGATGCAATTGAGGATGAAAACAACTTCCGCCTTGGGATTCTTGGCACAGCCGCGGGTAAGTACATCCCTCTCTCCTTAACGTTATTGAGAGATTCCTTTTCCGTCTCTGAACTGAGGGAAACTATTTCCCTGTATTTAAAAATGAAGCCGGTACAACACAACACGATGCATATCTGCTACGTTGAAAAGAAAACGAAAGTGATTTAATGACGTATTTCGAATAATAGTGCTTTCATATCCAATATGAATACGCGGTGTAGTAGCGCGAACGAGCTATGAATTTTCTAGTTATTTGCGAGCTTGCGAGAATTGCTTTGAGCGATTTTCTACTTTGTGAGTCCAACGGTAAGTCAGTAAGGATAACGATGGGGATATTGACGATGATGATGTTGTGTTATATGAGTACAGAAATTGGCGTCCGAATCCGCTTCTTGAACGAGGAGTCAAAGAAATACTGCCTGAAGTTGGAGCAAGAAATCTGGAAAAAGTTCGGAGATATCCGATCAGAGAGTACCTTAAACCTACGCAATAAATTGCACCAGGTCAGTTGAGATATATTTTGATTTAGCACTATTTAACCTTGTATTACTAAAATTTGAAAAAAGACTGAGTAATGGTTGACTGAAAGGCCTTCCTTCATCACTGCTTCCCTTCGCCGGATTGGTGACCTTTGTGCACAGTTGTTTTGTCTTTTCCATTTCGATAAAACATCTTATGCGAACAGAAAAAGGTTGTGTTGGACCACGTCTTTATAAAAAACGAAGAGCGCCCAATAAGAAAACATGATGCCCTTCGATCCCATTGTCTGACAATGAAGGCCTCTCTGGTTCTCTCTTTGCCGGCTTTCGAATTCTAATGAATTCAGTGCTGCCTTTTAAAGGAACTACGAAAGAGAAATTTTTGCCAGGATAACTCTTGCGTTATGAAAACGCACACGTAAAATCATCTTTTTTTTAACATACTGTATAATTCCAGGACGCAGTCAAGGGAATAAATCAGAAGGTGAATACAACCAAATTCCTTATGCCACAAACGTGGTTGATTTAAGGCATCGGAGGAAGGTCGCTTTAGTTCGAGTAGATAGATATCTAAAATAGAAATAGGCTCTTTCCTATTATAACATTTGATTACATAGAATTTGTTCGAGTTTTAATTATAGGAATTGCCTGAAGGTGCAGCTTTTTCAGCGGTTTACAAAGAAACAAAAGATGAGTTACCCGCTTGTAAACTACGCGTGTCTCAGAAGACAGCCGCTGATAAAATATGGGAGGATTACGGAACCGGTAAGCTGAAGACGATGTTAAAGAAGAATTTACTGGAAGGATTGGGTTCCGAGGAAGCGTCCACATGCCACGTGATGATTAATATTAACATCATGAAAGAGGAATATGAATACGCATGTGATATCTTAGCTGGTAAGGATAATAAATACTAGAGACCTCTTGTAAAATCAAGATGAAAAACTTGCAAGATTTTGTTTGAAAACACTAATGCCCAGAACTGTGGCATAGTTAGATGATAGTGCCTAGAATTTAAGCGGCATTGCTCTACATACAAATTGACATTAAATGGCCGGGAAAAGCAATTGTTTCAAAACTTTTGCGAGAAATATCCTGGAATTCTGATTCATTCAAATGTAAACTGAAAACCTCAAATTCCTTGTATTGAAAAGAAAATTAAGAGAAGTGTTGGTATTTACCAATATCTAAGCTTCGTTTTTCTATGCTGTTAATACTGACATTCACTGATCTTTAATCTATCTCTTTTGACTTATGCAATTCTCTGTTTTCACATGACGTCACGGCCGCCATGTTGATGTCTCAAGTAAAGAAACGGCGGCCATGTTGGTGTCCCGACCCAATCCGGGAATCGAACTCTTTATGCAAAAATTTTCTTTTGTTTTCGTTTAAAAAACTTGCCTGTTCATCACGTGAGTGAAGTTACCCCCCACACTTCAGGCTACATATGGTTCAAGAAAATAAAAACAATGCAAAATCATTACTTTTTTCAGGATCCAAATTCCTTTGAAAAAATATGAAGCTAACCTCTTCCAGGAAATTTAAAGAAATTTTGACTAAAAAAAGGTTGAAGCAAATACTAATGTTTTTTCGTTTAAGACTGATTTTCCATAGTGAGAGTAGTGCTTCATCTGTGCCTTGTTTTTCTTTGTATGATTTCCTCCATTGTGTGTTTTCCGACATAATAATAAAGGTAAAGGTAAAGTCACTGCTTACGAGCCAGAAGACCCATCAGGCCGGCGCTTATCTCCGGTTTTCTTAGCATGAAGCGACTAGGAGTATTACTTATACTCCCCCCTGGATGGGATGCTAGTCCATCGCAGGGTTACCCCCAGCATTTCGCCGGTACCCATTTATACACCTGGGTGGAGAGAGGCACCGTGAGAGTAAAGTGTCTTGCCCAAGAACACAACACAATGTCAACGACCAGGGGCCCGTTTCTCGAAAGTCCCGAAAACTTTTCGGGTCCGAAAAGCCATTTGTGAAAGTGCCAGCCGCCTGATTTGGAAAGCCGATCTTTTAACATGTTTTCAAGGTAACAAAAAGAAAAGTGACTGTGAAGTTTGACGACTTAAATCCTCTCCGTTCTTGAGATACAAAGGGAATTGTGACACCCGAAAATGGCCCCTAGAGTTTCGGGACTTTCGAGAAACAGGCCCCAGGACCCAAACCCGGACCACTCGATCCGGAGTCGAGCACTCTAACCATGAGGCCACCGTTCCTAATAATATACATGAAAAACAAACTTCATTCTGATTGATCAATGAGCAAACAAAGTCAGAGATAGCCAATCAAATGAGAACCCCGGATGGCCCAATTTATGGCACAATTTTTGCATGATGGAGTGAGTAAAGGGGCTAAGTCACGCAATTTTAGGCAATTTCAGCACTGATCGAATGGTCATAGAATTAACTAAAGTATCAAATAACTGTTCAAAACTATAGAAGAACTCTAACAAAACACAGGGAAGCCAAGAAGGGACATGGATGGACAAAACTGGAGAGGGTTGAAATGGATTGAATTTGAGTAAATTTGAAAAACGTCGGCCCACATTTATATCAGGCTATATCAAAATGTCATTTACAAAGCTGGAAAATCAT